>NC_086444.1:673994130-674294130 GCF_028390025.1 Pseudophryne corroboree
TACAGCATACAAGACAGGCCAGTGTACATTTATTTTCACTGCACCCTTGAATTTTTACAGCATACAAGATAGGGCTAGTGTACATTTATTTTCACAGCACCCCTGATTTTTTACAGCATACAAGACATGGCCAGTGTACATTTATTTTCACTGCACTCTTGAATTTTTACAGCATACAAGACATGGCCAGTGCACATTTATTTTGACTGCGCCCATGAATTTTTACAGCATACAAGGCAGGGCCAGTGCACATTTATTTTCACAGCACCCCTGATTTTTACAGCATACAAGACAGGGCCAGTGTACATTTATTTTCACTGCACCCTTGAATTTTTACAGCATACAAGACAGGCCAGTGTACCATTATTTTCACTGCACCCCTGATTTTTTACAGCATACAAGATAGGGCCAGTGTACATTTATTTTCACAGCACCCCTGATTTTTTACAGCATACAAGACAGGGCCAGTGTACATTTATTTTCACTGCACTCTTGAATTTTTACAGCATACAAGACAGGGCTAGTGTACATTTATTTTTATTGCTCCCCTGAAGTTTTACAGCATACAAGACATGGCCAGTGCACATTTATTTTCACTGCATCCATGAACTTTTACAGCATACAAGGTAAGGCCATTATACATTTATTTTCACAGCACCCCTGATTTTTTACAGCATACAAGACAGGGCTAGTGTACATTTATTTTTACTGCTCCCCTGATTTTTTACAGCATACAAGACAGGGCCAGTGTACATTTATTTTCACAGCACCCCTGATTTTTTACAGCATACAAGACAGGGCAAGTGTACATTTATTTTCACTGCACCCTTGAATTTTTGCAGCATACAAGACAGGCCAGTGTACCATTATTTTCACTGCACCCCTGATTTTTTACAGCATACAAGACAGGGCTAGTGTACATTTATTTTTACTGCTCCCCTGATTTTTTACAGCATACAAGACAGGGCCAGTGTACATTTATTTTCACAGCACCCCTGATTTTTTACAGCATACAAGACAGGGCCAGTGTACATTTATTTTCACTGCACCCTTGAATTTTTGCAGCATACAAGACAGGCCAGTGTACCATTATTTTCACTGCACCCCTGATTTTTTACAGCATACAAGACAGGGCTAGTGTACATTTATTTTTACTGCTCCCCTGATTTTTTACAGCATACAAGACAGGGCCAGTGTACATTTATTTTCACAGCACCCCTGATTTTTTACAGCATACAAGACATGGCCAGTGTACATTTATTTTCACTGCACTCTTGAATTTTTACAGCATACAAGACATGGCCAGTGCACATTTATTTTTACTGTGCCCATGAATTTTTACAGCATACAAGGCAGGGCCAGTGTACATTTATTTTCACAGCACCCCTGATTTTTTACAGCATACAAGACAGGGCCAGTGTACATTTATTTTCACTGCACCCTTGAATTTTTGCAGCATACAAGACAGGCCAGTGTACCATTATTTTCACTGCACCCCTGATTTTTTACAGCATACAAGACAGGGCTAGTGTACATTTATTTTTACTGCTCCCCTGATTTTTTACAGCATACAAGACAGGGCCAGTGTACATTTATTTTCACAGCACCCCTGATTTTTTTACAGCATACAAGACATGGCCAGTGTACATTTATTTTCACTGCACTCTTGAATTTTTACAGCATACAAGACATGGCCAGTGCACATTTATTTTTACTGTGCCCATGAATTTTTACAGTATACAAGGCAGGGCCAGTGTACATTTATTTTCACAGCACCCCTGATTTTTTACAGCATACAAGACAGGGCCAGTGTACATTTATGTTCACTGCACCCCTGAATTTTTACATCATACAAGACAGGGCCAGTGCACATTTATTTTCACTGCACCCCTGGATTTTTACAGCATACAAGACAGGGCTAGTGTACATTTATTTTCACTGCACCCTTGAATTTTTACAGCATACAATATAGGGCCAGTGTACATTTATTTTCACAGCACCCCTGATTTTTTACAGCATACAAGACAGGGCCAGTGTACATTTATGTTCACTGAACCCCTGAATTTTTACAACATACAAGACAGGGCCAGTGCACATTTATTTTCACAGCACCCCTGGATTTTTACAGCATACAAGACAGGCCAGTGTACATTTATTTTCACTGCACCCTTGAATTTTTACAGCATACAAGATAGGGCCAGTGTACATTTATTTTCACAGCACCCCTGATTTTTTACAGCATACAAGACAGGGCCAGTGTACATTTATTTTCACTGCACCCTTGAATTTTTACAGCATACAAGACAGGCCAGTGTACCATTATTTTCACTGCACCCCTGATTTTTTACAGCATACAAGACAGGGCTAGTGTACATTTATTTTTACTGCTCCCCTGATTTTTTACAGCATACAAGACAGGGCCAGTGTACATTTATTTTCACAGCACCCCTGATTTTTTACAGCATACAAGACATGGCCAGTGTACATTTATTTTCACTGCACTCTTGAATTTTTACAGCATACAAGACATGGCCAGTGCACATTTATTTTCACTGCGCCCTTGAATTTTTACAGCATACAAGGCAGGGCCAGTGTACATTTATTTTCACAGCACCCCTGATTTTTTACAGCATACAAGACAGGGCCAGTGTACATTTATGTTCACTGCACCCCTGAATTTTTACAGCATACAAGACAGGGCCAGTGCACATTTATTTTCACTGCACCCTTTAAATTTTACAGCATACAAGACAGGCCAGTGTACCATTATTTTCACTGCACCCCTGATTTTTTACAGCATACAAGACAGGGCTAGTGTACATTTATTTTTACTGCTCCCCTGAAGTTTTACAGCATACAAGACATGGCCAGTGCACATTTATTTTCACTACGCCCATGAATTTTTACAGCATACAAGGCAGGGCCAGTGTACATTTATTTTCACAGCACCCCTGATTTTTACAGCATACAAGACAGGGCCAGTGTACATTTATGTTCACTGCATGCCTGAATTTTTACAGCATACAAGACAGGGCCAGTGCACATTTATTTTCACTGCACTCTTGAATTTTTACAGCATACAAGACAGGGCTAGTGTACATTTATTTTTTACTGCTCCCCTGATTTTTTACAGCATACAAGACATGGCCAGTGTACATTTATTTTCACTGCACTCTTGAATTTTTACAGCATACAAGATAGGGTTAGTGTATATTTATTTTTACTGCTCCCCTGAATTTTTACAGCATACAAGACAGGGCCAGTGCACATTTATTTTCACAGCACCCCTGGATTTTTACAGCATACAAGACTTGCCAGTGTACATTTATTTTCACTGCACCCTTGAATTTTTACAGCATACAAGATAGGGCTAGTGTACATTTATTTTCACAGCACCCCTGATTTTTTACAGCATACAAGACATGGCCAGTGTACATTTATTTTCACTGCACTCTTGAATTTTTACAGCATACAAGACATGGCCAGTGCACATTTATTTTGACTGCGCCCATGAATTTTTACAGCATACAAGGCAGGGCCAGTGTATATTTATTTTCACAGCACCCCTGATTTTTACAGCATAGAAGACAGGGCCAGTGTACATTTATTTTCACTGCACCCTTGAATTTTTACAGCATACAAGACAGGCCAGTGTACCATTATTTTCACTGCACCCCTGATTTTTTACAGCATACAAGATAGGGCCAGTGTACATTTATTTTCACAGCACCCCTGATTTTTTACAGCATACAAGACAGGGCCAGTGTACATTTATTTTCACTGCACTCTTGAATTTTTACAGCATACAAGACAGGGCTAGTGTACATTTATTTTTATTGCTCCCCTGAAGTTTTACAGCATACAAGACATGGCCAGTGCACATTTATTTTCACTGCATCCATGAACTTTTACAGCATACAAGGTAAGGCCATTATACATTTATTTTCACAGCACCCCTGATTTTTTACAGCATACAAGACAGGGCTAGTGTACATTTATTTTTACTGCTCCCCTGATTTTTTACAGCATACAAGACAGGGCCAGTGTACATTTATTTTCACAGCACCCCTGATTTTTTACAGCATACAAGACAGGGCCAGTGTACATTTATTTTCACTGCACCCTTGAATTTTTGCAGCATACAAGACAGGCCAGTGTACCATTATTTTCACTGCACCCCTGATTTTTTACAGCATACAAGACAGGGCTAGTGTACATTTATTTTTACTGCTCCCCTGATTTTTTACAGCATACAAGACAGGGCCAGTGTACATTTATTTTCACAGCACCCCTGATTTTTTACAGCATACAAGACAGGGCCAGTGTACATTTATTTTCACTGCACCCTTGAATTTTTGCAGCATACAAGACAGGCCAGTGTACCATTATTTTCACTGCACCCCTGATTTTTTACAGCATACAAGACAGGGCTAGTGTACATTTATTTTTACTGCTCCCCTGATTTTTTACAGCATACAAGACAGGGCCAGTGTACATTTATTTTCACAGCACCCCTGATTTTTTACAGCATACAAGACATGGCCAGTGTACATTTATTTTCACTGCACTCTTGAATTTTTACAGCATACAAGACATGGCCAGTGCACATTTATTTTTACTGTGCCCATGAATTTTTACAGCATACAAGGCAGGGCCAGTGTACATTTATTTTCACAGCACCCCTGATTTTTTACAGCATACAAGACAGGGCCAGTGTACATTTATTTTCACTGCACCCTTGAATTTTTGCAGCATACAAGACAGGCCAGTGTACCATTATTTTCACTGCACCCCTGATTTTTTACAGCATACAAGACAGGGCTAGTGTACATTTATTTTTACTGCTCCCCTGATTTTTTACAGCATACAAGACAGGGCCAGTGTACATTTATTTTCACAGCACCCCTGATTTTTTACAGCATACAAGACATGGCCAGTGTACATTTATTTTCACTGCACTCTTGAATTTTTACAGCATACAAGACATGGCCAGTGCACATTTATTTTAACTGTGCCCATGAATTTTTACAGCATACAAGGCAGGGCCAGTGTACATTTATTTTCACAGCACCCCTGATTTTTTACAGCATACAAGACATGGCCAGTGTACATTTATTTTCACTGCACTCTTGAATTTTTACAGCATACAAGACATGGCCAGTGCACATTTATTTTAACTGTGCCCATGAATTTTTACAGCATACAAGGCAGGGCCAGTGTACATTTATTTTCACAGCACCCCTGATTTTTTACAGCATACAAGACAGGGCCAGTGTACATTTATGTTCACTGCACCCCTGAATTTTTACATCATACAAGACAGGGCCAGTGCACATTTATTTTCACTGCACCCCTGGATTTTTACAGCATACAAGACAGGGCTAGTGTACATTTATTTTCACTGCACCCTTGAATTTTTACAGCATACAATATAGGGCCAGTGTACATTTATTTTCACAGCACCCCTGATTTTTTACAGCATACAAGACAGGGCCAGTGTACATTTATGTTCACTGAACCCCTGAATTTTTACAACATACAAGACAGGGCCAGTGCACATTTATTTTCACAGCACCCCTGGATTTTTACAGCATACAAGACAGGCCAGTGTACATTTATTTTCACTGCACCCTTGAATTTTTACAGCATACAAGATAGGGCCAGTGTACATTTATTTTCACAGCACCCCTGATTTTTTACAGCATACAAGACAGGGCCAGTGTACATTTATTTTCACTGCACCCTTGAATTTTTACAGCATACAAGACAGGCCAGTGTACCATTATTTTCACTGCACCCCTGATTTTTTACAGCATACAAGACAGGGCTAGTGTACATTTATTTTTACTGCTCCCCTGATTTTTTACAGCATACAAGACAGGGCCAGTGTACATTTATTTTCACAGCACCCCTGATTTTTTACAGCATACAAGACATGGCCAGTGTACATTTATTTTCACTGCACTCTTGAATTTTTACAGCATACAAGACATGGCCAGTGCACATTTATTTTCACTGCGCCCTTGAATTTTTACAGCATACAAGGCAGGGCCAGTGTACATTTATTTTCACAGCACCCCTGATTTTTTACAGCATACAAGACAGGGCCAGTGTACATTTATGTTCACTGCACCCCTGAATTTTTACAGCATACAAGACAGGGCCAGTGCACATTTATTTTCACTGCACCCTTTAAATTTTACAGCATACAAGACAGGCCAGTGTACCATTATTTTCACTGCACCCCTGATTTTTTACAGCATACAAGACAGGGCTAGTGTACATTTATTTTTACTGCTCCCCTGAAGTTTTACAGCATACAAGACATGGCCAGTGCACATTTATTTTCACTACGCCCATGAATTTTTACAGCATACAAGGCAGGGCCAGTGTACATTTATTTTCACAGCACCCCTGATTTTTACAGCATACAAGACAGGGCCAGTGTACATTTATGTTCACTGCATGCCTGAATTTTTACAGCATACAAGACAGGGCCAGTGCACATTTATTTTCACTGCACTCTTGAATTTTTACAGCATACAAGACAGGGCTAGTGTACATTTATTTTTTACTGCTCCCCTGATTTTTTACAGCATACAAGACATGGCCAGTGTACATTTATTTTCACTGCACTCTTGAATTTTTACAGCATACAAGATAGGGTTAGTGTATATTTATTTTTACTGCTCCCCTGAATTTTTACAGCATACAAGACAGGGCCAGTGCACATTTATTTTCACAGCACCCCTGGATTTTTACAGCATACAAGACAGGCCAGTGTACATTTATTTTCACTGCACCCTTGAATTTTTACAGCATACAAGATAGGGCTAGTGTACTTTTATTTTCACAGCACCCCTGATTTTTTACAGCATACAAGACATGGCCAGTGTACATTTATTTTCACTGCACTCTTGAATTTTTACAGCATACAAGACATGGCCAGTGCACATTTATTTTGACTGCGCCCATGAATTTTTACAGCATACAAGGCAGGGCCAGTGTATATTTATTTTCACAGCACCCCTGATTTTTACAGCATAGAAGACAGGGCCAGTGTACATTTATTTTCACTGCACCCTTGAATTTTTACAGCATACAAGACAGGCCAGTGTACCATTATTTTCACTGCACCCCTGATTTTTTACAGCATACAAGATAGGGCCAGTGTACATTTATTTTCACAGCACCCCTGATTTTTTACAGCATACAAGACAGGGCCAGTGTACATTTTTTTTCACTGCACTCTTGAATTTTTACAGCATACAAGACAGGGCTAGTGTACATTTATTTTTATTGCTCCCCTGAAGTTTTACAGCATACAAGACATGGCCAGTGCACATTTATTTTCACTGCATCCATGAACTTTTACAGCATACAAGGTAAGGCCATTATACATTTATTTTCACAGCACCCCTGTTTTTTTACAGCATACAAGACAGGGCTAGTGTACATTTATTTTTACTGCTCCCCTGATTTTTTACAGCATACAAGACAGGGCCAGTGTACATTTATTTTCACAGCACCCCTGATTTTTTACAGCATACAAGACAGGGCCAGTGTACATTTATTTTCACTGCACCCTTGAATTTTTGCAGCATACAAGACAGGCCAGTGTACCATTATTTTCACTGCACCCCTGATTTTTTACAGCATACAAGACAGGGCTAGTGTACATTTATTTTTACTGCTCCCCTGATTTTTTACAGCATACAAGACAGGGCCAGTGTACATTTATTTTCACAGCACCCCTGATTTTTTACAGCATACAAGACAGGGCCAGTGTACATTTATTTTCACTGCACCCTTGAATTTTTGCAGCATACAAGACAGGCCAGTGTACCATTATTTTCACTGCACCCCTGATTTTTTACAGCATACAAGACAGGGCTAGTGTACATTTATTTTTACTGCTCCCCTGATTTTTTACAGCATACAAGACAGGGCCAGTGTACATTTATTTTCACAGCACCCCTGATTTTTTACAGCATACAAGACATGGCCAGTGTACATTTATTTTCACTGCACTCTTGAATTTTTACAGCATACAAGACATGGCCAGTGCACATTTATTTTTACTGTGCCCATGAATTTTTACAGCATACAAGGCAGGGCCAGTGTACATTTATTTTCACAGCACCCCTGATTTTTTACAGCATACAAGACAGGGCCAGTGTACATTTATTTTCACTGCACCCTTGAATTTTTGCAGCATACAAGACAGGCCAGTGTACCATTATTTTCACTGCACCCCTGATTTTTTACAGCATACAAGACAGGGCTAGTGTACATTTATTTTTACTGCTCCCCTGATTTTTTACAGCATACAAGACAGGGCCAGTGTACATTTATTTTCACAGCACCCCTGATTTTTTACAGCATACAAGACATGGCCAGTGTACATTTATTTTCACTGCACTCTTGAATTTTTACAGCATACAAGACATGGCCAGTGCACATTTATTTTAACTGTGCCCATGAATTTTTACAGCATACAAGGCAGGGCCAGTGTACATTTATTTTCACAGCACCCCTGATTTTTTACAGCATACAAGACAGGGCCAGTGTACATTTATGTTCACTGCACCCCTGAATTTTTACATCATACAAGACAGGGCCAGTGCACATTTATTTTCACTGCACCCCTGGATTTTTACAGCATACAAGACAGGGCTAGTGTACATTTATTTTCACTGCACCCTTGAATTTTTACAGCATACAATATAGGGCCAGTGTACATTTATTTTCACAGCACCCCTGATTTTTTACAGCATACAAGACAGGGCCAGTGTACATTTATGTTCACTGAACCCCTGCATTTTTACAACATACAAGACAGGGCCAGTGCACATTTATTTTCACAGCACCCCTGGATTTTTACAGCATACAAGACAGGCCAGTGTACATTTATTTTCACTGCACCCTTGAATTTTTACAGCATACAAGATAGGGCCAGTGTACATTTATTTTCACAGCACCCCTGATTTTTTACAGCATACAAGACAGGGCCAGTGTACATTTATTTTCACTGCACCCTTGAATTTTTACAGCATACAAGACAGGCCAGTGTACCATTATTTTCACTGCACCCCTGATTTTTTACAGCATACAAGACAGGGCTAGTGTACATTTATTTTTACTGCTCCCCTGATTTTTTACAGCATACAAGACAGGGCCAGTGTACATTTATTTTCACAGCACCCCTGATTTTTTACAGCATACAAGACATGGCCAGTGTACATTTATTTTCACTGCACTCTTGAATTTTTACAGCATACAAGACATGGCCAGTGCACATTTATTTTCACTGCGCCCTTGAATTTTTACAGCATACAAGGCAGGGCCAGTGTACATTTATTTTCACAGCACCCCTGATTTTTTACAGCATACAAGACAGGGCCAGTGTACATTTATGTTCACTGCACCCCTGAATTTTTACAGCATACAAGACAGGGCCAGTGCACATTTATTTTCACAGCACCCCATGATTTTTACAGCATACAAGACATGGCCAGTGCACATTTATTTTCACTGCGCCCATGAATTTTTACAGCATACAAGACAGGGCTAGTGCACATTTATTTTCACAGCACCCCATGATTTTTACAGCATACAAGACAGGGCCAGTGTACATTTATTTTCACTGCACCCTTTAATTTTTACAGCTTACAAGACAGGCCAGTGTACCATTATTTTCACTGCACCCCTGATTTTTTACAGCATACAAGACAGGGCTAGTGTACATTTATTTTTACTGCTCCCCTGAAGTTTTACAGCATACAAGACATGGCCAGTGCACATTTATTTTCACTGCGCCCATGAATTTTTACAGCATACAAGGCAGGGCCAGTGTACATTTATTTTCACAGCACCCCTGATTTTTACAGCATACAAGACAGGGCCAGTGTACATTTATGTTCACTGCATGCCTGAATTTTTACAGCATACAAGACAGGGCCAGTGCACATTTATTTTCACTGCACTCTTGAATTTTTACAGCATACAAGACAGGGCTAGTGTACATTTATTTTTTACTGCTCCCCTGATTTTTTACAGCATACAAGACATGGCCAGTGTACATTTATTTTCACTGCACTCTTGAATTTTTACAGCATACAAGACAGGGTTAGTGTATATTTATTTTTACTGCTCCCCTGAATTTTTACAGCATACAAGACAGGGCCAGTGTACATATATTTTCACTGCACCCCTGAATTTTTACAGCATACAAGACATGGCCAGTGCACATTTATTTTCACTGCGCCCATGAATTTTTACAGCATACAAGGCAGGGCCAGTGTACATTTATTTTCACAGCACCCCTGATTTTTTACAGCATACAAGATAGGGCCAGTGTACATTTATTTTCACAGCACCCCTGATTTTTTACAGCATACAAGACAGGGCCAGTGTACATGTATTTTCACTGCACTCTTGAATTTTTACAGCATACAAGACAGGGCTAGTGTACATTTATTTTTATTGCTCCCCTGAAGTTTTACAGCATACAAGACATGGCCAGTTCACATTTATTTTCACTGCATCCATGAACTTTTACAGCATACAAGGCAAGGCCATTATACATTTATTTTTACAGCACCCCTGATTTTTTTACAGCATACAAGACAGGGCTAGTGTACATTTATTTTTACTGCTCCCCTGATTTTTTACAGCATACAAGACAGGGCCAGTGTACATTTATTTTCACAGCACCCCTGATTTTTTACAGCATACAAGACATGGCCAGTGTACATTTATTTTCACTGCACTCTTGAATTTTTACAGCATACAAGACATGGCCAGTGCACATTTATTTTTACTGCGACTATGAATTTTTACAGCATACAAGGCAGGGCCAGTGTACATTTATTTTCACAGCACCCCTGATTTTTTACAGCATACAAGACAGGGCCAGTGTACATTTATGTTCACTGCACCACTGAATTTTTACAGCATACAAGACAGGGCCAGTGCACATTTATTTTCACTGCACCCCTGGATTTTTACAGCATACAAGACAGGGCTAGTGTACATTTATTTTCACTGCACCCTTGAATTTTTACAGCATACAATATAGGGCCAGTGTACATTTATTTTCACAGCACCCTTGATTTTTTACTGCATACAAAACAGGGCCAGTGTACATTTATGTTCACTGAACCCCTGAATTTTTACAGCATACAAGACAGGGCCAGTGCACATTTATTTTCACTGCACTCTTGAATTTTTACAGCATACAAGACATGGCCAGTGCACATTTATTTTCACTGCGCCCATGAATTTTTACAGCATACAAGGCAGGGCCAGTGTACATTTATTTTCACAGCACCCCTGATTTTTTACCGCATACAAGACAGGGCCAGTGTACATTTATGTTCACTGCACCCCTGATTTTTTACAGCATACAAGACAGGGCCAGTGCACATTTATTTTCACAGCACCCCATGATTTTTACAGCATACAAGAAAGGGCCAGTGTACATTTATTTTCACTGCACCCTTTAATTTTTACAGCATACAAGACAGGCCAGTGTACCATTATTTTCACTGCACCCCTGATTTTTTACAGCATACAAGACAGGGCTAGTGTACATTTATTTTTACTGCTCCCCTGAAGTTTTACAGCATACAAGACATGGCCAGTGCACATTTATTTTCACTACGCCCATGAATTTTTACAGCATACAAGGCAGGGCCAGTGTACATTTATTTTCACAGCACCCCTGATTTTTACAGCATACAAGACAGGGCCAGTGTACATTTATGTTCACTGCATGCCTGAATTTTTACAGCATACAAGACAGGGCCAGTGCACATTTATTTTCACTGCACTCTTGAATTTTTACAGCATACAAGACAGGGCTAGTGTACATTTATTTTTTACTGCTCCCCTGATTTTTTACAGCATACAAGACATGGCCTGTGTACATTTATTTTCACTGCACTCTTGAATTTTTACAGCATACAAGATAGGGTTAGTGTATATTTATTTTTACTGCTCCCCTGAATTTTTACAGCATACAAGACAGGGCCAGTGCACATTTATTTTCACAGCACCCCTGGATTTTTACAGCATACAAGACAGGCCAGTGTACATTTATTTTCACTGCACCCTTGAATTTTTACAGCATACAAGATAGGGCTAGTGTACATTTATTTTCATAGCACCCCTGATTTTTTACAGCATACAAGACATGGCCAGTGTACATTTATTTTCACTGCACTCTTGAATTTTTACAGCATACAAGACATGGCCAGTGCACATTTATTTTGACTGCGCCCATGAATTTTTACAGCATACAAGGCAGGGCAAGTGTACATTTATTTTCACAGCACCCCTGATTTTTACAGCATACAAGACAGGGCCAGTGTACATTTATTTTCACTGCACCCTTGAATTTTTACAGCATACAAGACAGGCCAGTGTACCATTATTTTCACTGCACCCCTGATTTTTTACAACATACAAGATAGGGCCAGTGTACATTTATTTTCACAGCACCCCTGATTTTTTACAGCATACAAGACAGGGCCAGTGTACATTTATTTTCACTGCACTCTTGAATTTTTACAGCATACAAGACAGGGCTAGTGTACATTTATTTTTATTACTCCCCTGAAGTTTTACAGCATACAAGACATGGCCAGTGCACATTTATTTTCACTGCATCCATGAACTTTTACAGCATACAAGGTAAGGCCATTATACATTTATTTTCACAGCACCCCTGATTTTTTACAGCATACAAGACAGGGCTAGTGTACATTTATTTTTACTGCTCCCCTGATTTTTTACAGCATACAAGACAGGGCCAGTGTACATTTATTTTCACAGCACCCCTGATTTTTTACAGCATACAAGACATGGCCAGTGTACATTTATTTTCACTGCACTCTTGAATTTTTACAGCATACAAGACATGGCCAGTGCACATTTATTTTCACTGCGCCCATGAATTTTTACAGCATACAAGGCAGGGCCAGTGTACATTTATTTTCACAGCACCCCTGATTTTTACAGCATACAAGATAGGGCCAGTGTACATTTATATTCACTGCACCCCTGAATTTTTACAGCATACAAGACAGGGCCAGTGCACATTTATTTTCACAGCACCCCTGGATTTTTACAGCATACAAGACAGGGCTAGTGTACATTTATTTTCACTGCACCCTTGAATTTTTACAGCATACAATATAGGGCCAGTGTACATTTATTTTCACAGCACCCCTGATTTTTTACAGCATACAAGACAGGGCCAGTGTACATTTATGTTCACTGAACCCCTGAATTTTTACATCATACAAGACAGGGCCAGTGCACATTTATTTTCACAGCACCCCTGGATTTTTACAGCATACAAGACAGGCCAGTGTAT
Source organism: Pseudophryne corroboree (assembly GCF_028390025.1). Taxonomy (NCBI): domain Eukaryota; kingdom Metazoa; phylum Chordata; class Amphibia; order Anura; family Myobatrachidae; genus Pseudophryne; species Pseudophryne corroboree. The sequence continues at coordinate 674,007,512 of NC_086444.1, forward strand.
ATTTATTTTCACTGCACCCTTGAATTTTTACAGCATACAAGATAGGGCCAGTGTACATTTATTTTCACAGCACCCCTGATTTTTTACAGCATACAAGACAGGGCCAGTGTACATTTATTTTCACTGCACCCTTGAATTTTTGCAGCAACCAAGACAGGCCAGTGTACCATTATTTTCACTGCACCCCTGATTTTTTACAGCATACAAGACAGGGCTAGTGTACATTTATTTTTACTGCTCCCCTGATTTTTTACAGCATACAAGACAGGGCCAGTGTACATTTATTTTCACAGCACCCCTGATTTTTTACAGCATACAAGACATGGCCAGTGTACATTTATTTTCACTGCACTCTTGAATTTTTACAGCATACAAGACATGGCCAGTGCACATTTATTTTTACTGTGCCCATGAATTTTTACAGCATACAAGGCAGGGCCAGTGTACATTTATTTTCACAGCACCCCTGATTTTTTACAGCATACAAGACAGGGCCAGTGTACATTTATGTTCACTGCACCCCTGAATTTTTACAGCATACAAGACAGGGCCAGTGCACATTTATTTTCACTGCACCCCTGGATTTTTACAGCATACAAGACAGGGCTAGTGTACATTTATTTTCACTGCACCCTTGAATTTTTACAGCATACAATATAGGGCCAGTGTACATTTATTTTCACAGCACCCCTGATTTTTTACAGCATACAAGACAGGGCCAGTGTACATTTATGTTCACTGAACCCCTGAATTTTTACAACATACAAGACAGGGCCAGTGCACATTTATTTTCACAGCACCCCTGGATTTTTACAGCATACAAGACAGGCCAGTGTACATTTATTTTCACTGCACCCTTGAATTTTTACAGCATACAAGATAGGGCCAGTGTACATTTATTTTCACAGCACCCCTGATTTTTTACAGCATACAAGACAGGGCCAGTGTACATTTATTTTCACTGCACCCTTGAATTTTTACAGCATACAAGACAGGCCAGTGTACCATTATTTTCACTGCACCCCTGATTTTTTACAGCATACAAGACATGGCCAGTGTACATTTATTTTTACTGCTCCCCTGATTTTTTACAGCATACAAGACAGGGCCAGTGTACATTTATTTTCACAGCACCCCTGATTTTTTACAGCATACAAGACATGGCCAGTGTACATTTATTTTCACTGCACTCTTGAATTTTTACAGCATACAAGACATGGCCAGTGCACATTTATTTTCACTGCGCCCATGAATTTTTACAGCATACAAGGCAGGGCCAGTGTACATTTATTTTCACAGCACCCCTGATTTTTTACAGCATACAAGACAGGGCCAGTGTACATTTATGTTCACTGCACCCTTGAATTTTTACAGCATACAAGACAGGGCCAGTGCACATTTATTTTCACTGCACCCTTTAAATTTTACAGCATACAAGACAGGCCAGTGTACCATTATTTTCACTGCACCCCTGATTTTTTACAGCATACAAGACAGGGCTAGTGTACATTTATTTTTACTGCTCCCCTGAAGTTTTACAGCATACAAGACATGGCCAGTGCACATTTATTTTCACTACGCCCATGAATTTTTACAGCATACAAGGCAGGGCCAGTGTACATTTATTTTCACAGCACCCCTGATTTTTACAGCATACAAGACAGGGCCAGTGTACATTTATGTTCACTGCATGCCTGAATTTTTACAGCATACAAGACAGGGCCAGTGCACATTTATTTTCACTGCACTCTTGAATTTTTACAGCATACAAGACAGGGCTAGTGTACATTTATTTTTTACTGCTCCCCTGATTTTTTACAGCATACAAGACATGGCCAGTGTACATTTATTTTCACTGCACTCTTGAATTTTTACAGCATACAAGATAGGGTTAGTGTATATTTATTTTTACTGCTCCCCTGAATTTTTACAGCATACAAGACAGGGCCAGTGCACATTTATTTTCACAGCACCCCTGGATTTTTACAGCATACAAGACAGGCCAGTGTACATTTATTTTCACTGCACCCTTGAATTTTTACAGCATACAAGATAGGGCTAGTGTACATTTATTTTCACAGCACCCCTGGTTTTTTACAGCATACAAGACATGGCCAGTGTACATTTATTTTCACTGCACTCTTGAATTTTTACAGCATACAAGACATGGCCAGTGCACATTTATTTTGACTGCGCCCATGAATTTTTACAGCATACAAGGCAGGGCCAGTGTACATTTATTTTCACAGCACCCCTGATTTTTACAGCATACAAGACAGGGCCAGTGTACATTTATTTTCACTGCACCCTTGAATTTTTACAGCATACAAGACAGGCCAGTGTACCATTATTTTCACTGCACCCCTGATTTTTTACAGCATACAAGATAGGGCCAGTGTACATTTATTTTCACAGCACCCCTGGATTTTTACAGCATACAAGACAGGGCTAGTGTACATTTATTTTCACTGCACCCTTGAATTTTTACAGCATACAATATAGGGCCAGTGTACATTTATTTTCACAGCACCCCTGATTTTTTACAGCATACAAGACAGGGCCAGTGTACATTTATGTTCACTGAACCCCTGAATTTTTACAGCATACAAGACAGGGCCAGTGCACATTTATTTTCACAGCACCCCTGGATTTTTACAGCATACAAGACAGGCCAGTGTATATTTATTTTCACTGCACCCTTGAATTTTTACAGCATACAAGATAGGGCCAGTGTACATTTATTTTCACAGCACCCCTGATTTTTTACAGCATACAAGACAGGGCCAGTGTATATTTATTTTCACTGCACCCTTGAATTTTTGCAGCATACAAGACAGGCCAGTGTACCATTATTTTCACTGCACCCCTGATTTTTTACAGCATACAAGACAGGGCTAGTGTACATTTTTACTGCTCCCCTGATTTTTTACAGCATACAAGACAGGGCCAGTGTACATTTATTTTCACAGCACCCCTGATTTTTTACAGCATACAAGACATGGCCAGTGTACATTTATTTTCACTGCACTCTTGAATTTTTACAGCATACAAGACATGGCCAGTGCACATTTATTTTTACTGTGCCCATGAATTTTTACAGCATACAAGGCAGGGCCAGTGTACATTTATTTTCACAGCACCCCTGATTTTTTACAGCATACAAGACAGGGCCAGTGTACATTTATGTTCACTGCACCCCTGAATTTTTACAGCATACAAGACAGGGCCAGTGCACATTTATTTTCACTGCACCCCTGGATTTTTACAGCATACAAGACAGGGCTAGTGTACATTTATTTTCACTGCACCCTTGAATTTTTACAGCATACAATATAGGGCCAGTGTACATTTATTTTCACAGCACCCCTGATTTTTTACAGCATACAAGACAGGGCCAGTGTACATTTATGTTCACTGAACCCCTGAATTTTTACAACATACAAGACAGGGCCAGTGCACATTTATTTTCACAGCACCCCTGGATTTTTACAGCATACAAGACAGGCCAGTGTACATTTATTTTCACTGCACCCTTGAATTTTTACAGCATACAAGATAGGGCCAGTGTACATTTATTTTCACAGCACCCCTGATTTTTTACAGCATACAAGACAGGGCCAGTGTACATTTATTTTCACTGCACCCTTGAATTTTTACAGCATACAAGACAGGCCAGTGTACCATTATTTTCACTGCACCCCTGATTTTTTACAGCATACAAGACAGGGCTAGTGTACATTTATTTTTACTGCTCCCCTGATTTTTTACAGCATACAAGACAGGGCCAGTGTACATTTATTTTCACAGCACCCCTGATTTTTTACAGCATACAAGACATGGCCAGTGTACATTTATTTTCACTGCACTCTTGAATTTTTACAGCATACAAGACATGGCCAGTGCACATTTATTTTCACTGCGCCCATGAATTTTTACAGCATACAAGGCAGGGCCAGTGTACATTTATTTTCACAGCACCCCTGATTTTTTACAGCATACAAGACAGGGCCAGTGTACATTTATGTTCACTGCACCCCTGAATTTTTACAGCATACAAGACAGGGCCAGTGCACATTTATTTTCACTGCACCCTTTAAATTTTACAGCATACAAGACAGGCCAGTGTACCATTATTTTCACTGCACCCCTGATTTTTTACAGCATACAAGACAGGGCTAGTGTACATTTATTTTTACTGCTCCCCTGAAGTTTTACAGCATACAAGACATGGCCAGTGCACATTTATTTTCACTACGCCCATGAATTTTTACAGCATACAAGGCAGGGCCAGTGTACATTTATTTTCACAGCACCCCTGATTTTTACAGCATACAAGACAGGGCCAGTGTACATTTATGTTCACTGCATGCCTGAATTTTTACAGCATACAAGACAGGGCCAGTGCACATTTATTTTCACTGCACTCTTGAATTTTTACAGCATACAAGACAGGGCTAGTGTACATTTATTTTTTACTGCTCCCCTGATTTTTTACAGCATACAAGACATGGCCAGTGTGCATTTATTTTCACTGCACTCTTGAATTTTTACAGCATACAAGATAGGGTTAGTGTATATTTATTTTTACTGCTCCCCTGAATTTTTACAGCATACAAGACAGGGCCAGTGCACATTTATTTTCACAGCACCCCTGGATTTTTACAGCATACAAGACAGGCCAGTGTACATTTATTTTCACTGCACCCTTGAATTTTTACAGCATACAAGATAGGGCTAGTGTACATTTATTTTCACAGCACCCCTGATTTTTTACAGCATACAAGACATGGCCAGTGTACATTTATTTTCACTGCACTCTTGAATTTTTACAGCATACAAGACATGGCCAGTGCACATTTATTTTGACTGCGCCCTTGAATTTTTACAGCATACAAGGCAGGGCCAGTGTATATTTATTTTCACAGCACCCCTGATTTTTACAGCATACAAGACAGGGCCAGTGTACATTTATTTTCACTGCACCCTTGAATTTTTACAGCATACAAGACAGGCCAGTGTACCATTATTTTCACTGCACCCCTGATTTTTTACAGCATACAAGATAGGGCCAGTGTACATTTATTTTCACAGCACCCCTGATTTTTTACAGCATACAAGACAGGGCCAGTGTACATTTATTTTCACTGCACTCTTGAATTTTTACAGCATACAAGACAGGGCTAGTGTACATTTATTTTTATTGCTCCCCTGATGTTTTACAGCATACAAGACATGGCCAGTGCACATTTATTTTCACTGCATCCATGAACTTTTACAGCATACAAGGCAAGGCCATTATACATTTATTTTCACAGCACCCCTGATTTTTTACAGCATACAAGACAGGGCTAGTGTACATTTATTTTTACTGCTCCCGTGATTTTTTACAGCATACAAGACAGGGCCAGTGTACATTTATTTTCACAGCACCCCTGATTTTTTACAGCATACAAGACATGGCCAGTGTACATTTATTTTCACTGCACTCTTGAATTTTTACAGCATACAAGACATGGCCAGTACACATTTATTTTCACTGCGCCCATGAATTTTTACAGCATACAAGGCAGGGCCAGTGTACATTTATTTTCACAGCACCCCTGATTTTTTACAGCATACAAGACAGGGCCAGTGTACATTTATATTCACTGCACCCCTGAATTTTTACAGCATACAAGACAGGGCCAGTGCACATTTATTTTCACAGCACCCCTGGATTTTTACAGCATACAAGACAGGGCTAGTGTACATTTATTTTCACTGCACCCTTGAATTTTTACAGCATACAATATAGGGCCAGTGTACATTTATTTTCACAGCACCCCTGATTTTTTACAGCATACAAGACAGGGCCAGTGTACATTTATGTTCACTGAACCCCTGCATTTTTACAGCATACAAGACAGGGCCAGTGTACATTTATTTTCACTGCACCCTTTAATTTTTACAGCATACAAGATAGGGCCAGTGTACATTTATTTTCACAGCACCCCTGATTTTTTACAGCATACAAGACAGGGCCAGTGTACATTTATTTTCACTGCACCCTTGAATTTTTGCAGCATACAAGACAGGCCAGTGTACCATTATTTTCACTGCACCCCTGATTTTTTACAGCATACAAGACAGGGCTAGTGTACATTTATTTTTACTGCTCCCCTGATTTTTTACAGCATACAAGACAGGGCCAGTGTACATTTATTTTCACAGCACCCCTGATTTTTTACAGCATACAAGACATGGCCAGTGTACATTTATTTTCACTGCACTCTTGAATTTTTACAGCATACAAGACATGGCCAGTGCACATTTATTTTCACTGCGCCCATGAATTTTTACAGCATACAAGGCAGGGCCAGTGTACATTTATTTTCACAGCACCCCTGATTTTTTACAGCATACAAGACAGGGCCAGTGTACATTTATGTTCACTGCACCCCTGAATTTTTACAGCATACAAGACAGGGCCAGTGCACATTTATTTTCACAGCACCCCATGATTTTTACAGCATACAAGACATGGCCAGTGCACATTTATTTTCACTGCGCCCATGAATTTTTACAGCATACAAGACAGGGCTAGTGCACATTTATTTTCACAGCACCCCATGATTTTTACAGCATACAAGACAGGGCCAGTGTACATTTATTTTCACTGCACCCTTTAATTTTTACAGCTTACAAGACAGGCCAGTGTACCATTATTTTCACTGCACCCCTGATTTTTTACAGCATACAAGACAGGGCTAGTGTACATTTATTTTTACTGCTCCCCTGAAGTTTTACAGCATACAAGACATGGCCAGTGCACATTTATTTTCACTGCGCCCATGAATTTTTACAGCATACAAGGCAGGGCCAGTGTACATTTATTTTCACAGCACCCCTGATTTTTACAGCATACAAGACAGGGCCAGTGTACATTTATGTTCACTGCATGCCTGAATTTTTACAGCATACAAGACAGGGCCAGTGCACATTTATTTTCACTGCACTCTTGAATTTTTACAGCATACAAGACAGGGCTAGTGTACATTTATTTTTTACTGCTCCCCTGATTTTTTACAGCATACAAGACATGGCCAGTGTACATTTATTTTCACTGCACTCTTGAATTTTTACAGCATACAAGACAGGGTTAGTGTATATTTATTTTTACTGCTCCCCTGAATTTTTACAGCATACAAGGCAGGGCCAGTGTACATATATTTTCACTGCACCCCTGAATTTTTACAGCATACAAGACATGGCCAGTGCACATTTATTTTCACTGCGCCCATGAATTTTTACAGCATACAAGGCAGGGCCAGTGTACATTTATTTTCACAGCACCCCTGATTTTTTACAGCATACAAGATAGGGCCAGTGTACATTTATTTTCACAGCACCCCTGATTTTTTACAGCATACAAGACAGGGCCAGTGTACATGTATTTTCACTGCACTCTTGAATTTTTACAGCATACAAGACAGGGCTAGTGTACATTTATTTTTATTGCTCCCCTGAAGTTTTACAGCATACAAGACATGGCCAGTGCACATTTATTTTCACTGCATCCATGAACTTTTACAGCATACAAGGCAAGGCCATTATACATTTATTTTCACAGCACCCCTGATTTTTTTACAGCATACAAGACAGGGCTAGTGTACATTTATTTTTACTGCTCCCCTGATTTTTTACAGCATACAAGACAGGGCCAGTGTACATTTATTTTCACAGCACCCCTGATTTTTTACAGCATACAAGACATGGCCAGTGTACATTTATTTTCACTGCACTCTTGAATTTTTACAGCATACAAGACATGGCCAGTGCACATTTATTTTTACTGCGCCCATGAATTTTTACAGCATACAAGGCAGGGCCAGTGTACATTTATTTTCACAGCACCCCTGATTTTTTACAGCATACAAGACAGGGCCAGTGTACATTTATGTTCACTGCACCCCTGAATTTTTACAGCATACAAGACAGGGCCAGTGCACATTTATTTTCACTGCACCCCTGGATTTTTACAGCATACAAGACAGGGCTAGTGTACATTTATTTTCACTGCACCCTTGAATTTTTACAGCATACAATATAGGGCCAGTGTACATTTATTTTCACAGCACCCTTGATTTTTTACAGCATACAAAACAGGGCCAGTGTACATTTATGTTCACTGAACCCCTGAATTTTTACAGCATACAAGACAGGGCCAGTGCACATTTATTTTCACAGCACCCCTGGATTTTTACAGCATACAAGACAGGCCAGTGTACATTTAATTTCACTGCACCCTTGAATTTTTACAGCATACAAGATAGGGCCAGTGTACATTTATTTTCACAGCACCCCTGATTTTTTACAGCATACAAGACAGGGCCAGTGTACATTTATTTTCACTGCACCCTTGAATTTTTACAGCATACAAGACAGGCCAGTGTACCATTATTTTCACTGCACCCCTGATTTTTTACAGCATACAAGACAGGGCTAGTGTACATTTATTTTTACTGCTCCCCTGATTTTTTACAGCATACAAGACAGGGCCAGTGTACATTTATTTTCACAGCACCCCTGATTTTTTACAGCATACAAGACATGGCCAGTGTACATTTATTTTCACTGCACTCTTGAATTTTTACAGCATACAAGACATGGCCAGTGCACATTTATTTTCACTGCGCCCATGAATTTTTACAGCATACAAGGCAGGGCCAGTGTACATTTATTTTCACAGCACCCCTGATTTTTTACAGCATACAAGACAGGGCCAGTGTACATTTATGTTCACTGCACCCCTGAATTTTTACAGCATACAAGACAGGGCCAGTGCACATTTATTTTCACAGCACCCCATGATTTTTACAGCATACAAGACAGGGCCAGTGTACATTTATTTTCACTACACCCTTGAATTTTTACAGCATACAAGACAGGCCAGTGTACCATTATTTTCACTGCACCCCTGATTTTTTACAGCATACAAGACAGGGCTAGTGTACATTTATTTTTACTGCTCCCCTGAAGTTTTACAGCATACAAGACATGGCCAGTGCACATTTATTTTCACTACGCCCATGAATTTTTACAGCATACAAGGCAGGGCCAGTGTACATTTATTTTCACAGCACCCCTGATTTTTACAGCATACAAGACAGGGCCAGTGTACATTTATGTTCACTGCATGCCTGAATTTTTACAGCATACAAGACAGGGTCAGTGCACATTTATTTTCACTGCACTCTTGAATTTTTACAGCATACAAGACAGGGCTAGTGTACATTTATTTTTTACTGCTCCCCTGATTTTTTACAGCATACAAGACATGGCCAGTGTACATTTATTTTCACTGCACTCTTGAATTTTTACAGCATACAAGACAGGGTTAGTTTATATTTATTTTTACTGCTCCCCTGAATTTTTACAGCATACAAGACAGGGCCAGTGCACATTTATTTTCACAGCACCCCTGGATTTTTACAGCATACAAGACAGGCCAGTGTACATTTATTTTCACTGCACCCTTGAATTTTTACAGCATACAAGACAGGGCTAGTGTACATTTATTTTCACAGCACCCCTGATTTTTTACAGCATACAAGACATGGCCAGTGTACATTTATTTTCACTGCACTCTTGAATTTTTACAGCATACAAGACAGGGTTAGTGTATATTTATTTTTACTGCTCCCCTGAATTTTTACAGCATACAAGACAGGGCCAGTGCACATTTATTTTCACAGCACCCCAGGATTTTTACAGCATACAAGACAGGCCAGTGTACATTTATTTTCACTGCACCCTTGAATTTTTACAGCATACAAGATAGGGCTAGTGTACATTTATTTTCACAGCACCCCTGATTTTTTACAGCATACAAGACAGGGCCAGTGTACATTTATTTTCACTGCACCCTTGAATTTTTACAGCATACAAGACAGGCCAGTGTACCATTATTTTCACTGCACCCCTGATTTTTTACAGCATACAAGACAGGGCTAGTGTACATTTATTTTTACTGCTCCCCTGAAGTTTTACAGCATACAAGGCAGGGCCAGTGTACATTTATTTTCACAGCACCCCTGATTTTTACAGCATACAAGACAGGGCCAGTGTACATTTATGTTCACTGCATGCCTGAATTTTTACAGCATACAAGACAGGGCCAGTGCACATTTATTTTCACTGCACTCTTGAATTTTTACAGCATACAAGACAGGGCTAGTGTACATTTATTTTTACTGCTCCCCTGATTTTTTACAGCATACAAGACAGGGTTAGTGTATATTTATTTTTACTGCTCCCCTGAATTTTTACAGCATACAAGACAGGGCCAGTGTACATTTATTTTCACTGCACCCCTGAATTTTTACAGCATACAAGACATGGCCAGTGCACATTTATTTTCACTGCGCCAATGAATTTTTACAGCATACAAGGCAGGGCCAGTGTACATTTATTTTCACAGCACCCCTGATTTTTTACAGCATACAAGACAGGGCCAGTGTACACCCTGAATTTTTACAGCATACAAGACAGGGCCAGTGCACATTTATTTTCACAGCACCCCTGAATTTTTACAGCATACAAGACAGGGCCAGTGTACATTTATTTTCACTGCACCCCTGATTTTTTACAGCATACAAGACAGGGCCAGTGTACATTTATTTTACTGCACCACTGAATTTTTACAGCATACAAGATAGGGCCAGTGTACATTTATTTTCACTGCACCCCTGATTTTTTACAGCATACAAGACAGGGCCAGTGTACATTTATTTTCACTGCACCCCTGAAGTTTTACAGCATACAAGACAGGGCCAGTGTACATTTATTTTACTGCTCCCCTGAAGTTTTACAGCATATAAGACAGGGCCAGCACCCCTGTATTTTCATGGCATGCATGAGGACAGTCCATCTGCACAGCACAGTGACAGCCAGGACAGCAACACCCATGTACAGCTGCAGCACCCCTAACAGCAAATGACACCACAGTGACAGGACAACACCTCTAACAGCACATTGACAAGAGAGCACCCCTAACAGCACCCCTAGAGAGCACACAATGACCCCACCTGACGCCACCACCCACAAAGAAAGACAGAGGTCTGTCTCCCTCACTCTCCAAGTCTGGAGTGAAAATGGCAGCGACGTGCGGCTCTTTATATGGTATCCAAAACCAGCAAGAATCCGACAGCGGGTTGATAAAGTTTTGCCTCATCTAGGGATCTGAGTCTGCTGGGAAGTACCGAGCTGGGCTCGGATCTCAGCTCGGATCGTGAAGTTCGGGGGGTTCGGAACCGAATCCGCTTATCTCTAGTAGGAACATGTCAATTTTTATTAAACTTTGGGACAAACTTTTTTAAATCCACTTGATTAAAATCACCCACCACAATAAATGTAGCCTCAACATAAGTACTCTGAGACTACCCTAAAACATCATAAAGGCAATTTAAGGCACAACTTGCATTTGTATGAGGAGGGATGTACACAGCTATCACAATCACTACCAAGATTTCTTTCAGCAAGTAAAAAGGTCTACATTTGACTATCAAATATTTAATATTACTTAAACAATAAGATTCAATAACAACGTCAGTACACCACATACTGTATGCTGAACATAAATACAAAGTCCCCCACCCCTCTTTTTTCCAGAAGCTAGAGTTCTGTCTGCTCTAAAGTGAATCCTATTCTCGAAGCAAATAGCAGAGTCAAGCAACATATCATTTAGCCAACTCTCTGTATAGATAAGAATAGAACACGACTATACTGTAGGTACTTCTTGTTAGCGAAGTAAACTTGTAAATCGTCCAGCTTACCAGGCAGAGACTGAACATTAACCAAAAATAAGCTGGGCAAAGGGGGGTTAATGGAGCAAAATCTAAGACTGATTTTAACACCAGCAAGTTTCCCCCTTTTCTGCTTCCTATTTCTTCTGCAGTGTTTCTTCCAGCTCTGCTTCTGTCTCCAGAAACAGCTAGGACCCCATTGATGTCCCCTCCCAGAATGCTAACCGTCCCTCCGATGCCAGCTACTGTCCCCACCACCATCCGGTACCCTCAGACCATTTCCCAGGTCACCAAAACAACCTCTCCCAGTAAGGAGATAACAATATGCTGATCAACTTCTTTACCTGTTCATCCCAGCTTTGGCAGCTGCAACGCTGCCTCCCCAGCTAATGCCTCCTCCCTTCAACATATTGAGTCAGTTTTCCACATGCCCCCCACCCCTCCATCTACACTGCAAGCTGAAACCCCTAAGACCTGGCAGACAGTATCCTGAACACAGTTCCTGAAAGCAACATTGAGCACATGCCCCAATTGCACACACCCCCAAACTGCTAGCTGCAACCCCTAACCCTGGCATACAGTATACTGAGCACAGTCTCTGAAAGGATGCTACCCAACATACAGTATGCTAAACACAGCAGTGGAAGAACTTGTGACATGTAGAGGTAACAGGGAGAGACAGTGGGTGCCAGGGAGAGGGTGAGAGGTGTACAATCACACAGTCCTGCACATAATCCTATACTGTGTGGAGAAAAGAAGGGCGGGTGTGATGTACCTCGGTGGAGGTGGTTGTTAAAAGAAGAGTGTGCTACTGCACAGACTCTAGTCTTTCATGTCCTCCAGGCATAGCCAGATTAAGGGGGGGGGGTGTGCAGGGCATACTGTACCCTGGTCCCCCCTTTGTCAGGGGGCCCCCCGACCAGAGCGCACTGATATCACTAGCTTTCCCTTTTACGCAGCAGCAGAACCAGCAGTCAGAATGCCAGCAGGACAGTATGCAGTGCAGGCAGAGACACAGGAATATCATGTTTTATGAGCTTCTAAAAGAGCTTCCTGACCAGAGAAGAGATAGGAGGGTGGAGAGAGCTGTAACTGACACAGGGATACCAGCTTCTCCTCCTCCCCACCTGGGTGTCTGAGTCCTGTGTGAACTGTTATGCAATTAAACGATTTGGGTCTAGAGATAGAGACACACACACAGAGTCACAAAGATAAAATAGCAGTGATATGAGTCTTTAAGGCGCAAAGCTGCCCGTACACTTCTAGTTGCAAAAATAATTGTCACCACATTTACATATCACCAATGAATACAAAAAAAGCACACTAAACTGTGTCCTGGGCGCTTAATAGGGTAAATGTAACATGAATAATGTATACAATACGTTCCTCTTAGGAGTCAGAGAGGATTTGAAGTCTGGTTGATTCATTGATAGAGGTTCGTAGTATCATCCAATCACATTAGATCTCAGTTACTCGCACATGCAGAAAAAAAGATTATAACAAGCAAGGTGTAATATTGTTTACAGACCAAAACCAGATAAAATGAATGAAAACAATAAAGTTTTTCGTGACAGGTAGTGAGTTGATAATATCTTGCGTACCCCACTCACACAAAAGTAAGTGATGATGTGCCCATCAAGGTTTCATTTATATAGTAACTATCACGGCTTCCAAGTGGACAGACATAAAGCCAAAACAAGATGTTAATACAGGCATACCCAGAACTCACACAGGATGTGTATAGGACTCTCCTATCAAGGTATATTTAATCAGTGATTCTTATAGGCAAGGCGTACCCCAACTCACACTGGAACTGTAGGGTCAACTCCTGTCAAGGTATCTTTATGCTGTAATGGTTCTTCTAGCGAGCCTTAATAATTTAACCATTCAATTAATGGCAACAGATTTGCATCTGCCGAGATCTTGTAAATGCTGCAATCGGTATGTGAATATTCCAAAGGAACTCAAATGAAGAGAATGACGTCCATAAAAACAAATTTTAATCCATCCAGAGTCAAGTAAAAAACTTAAAAAATTACAAAAGTATTCAAAAAGGAATTGTTTACAAAGTCTCTTTGTATATTATCCTTTCAGTGGTAGAACAAAGAAAATAGAAGAAAACAGGATATAGCTACTCACAGTCCAGATAATGTCGACGCGTTTCGGTCAGTAGACCTTTGTCAAGACACATCTGGACTGTGAATAGCCCAGGTATTTATGGGACCATTCGCCTATCTGTGAGTAGCAGGAAGTAATGTAATCAATTATTTGACTTCATATTCCAAAAAAACAAACATAACATCAAAATACACAAAATGCAATACATATCCATTGTAAAACATTTGATCTACATACTGGTAAAAACAAACTTTGAAAACAGTAAACTGGTGACATGAAAATCCACTTTTTGTCGGCGCATCGGGATTCCCACGCGAGCATCATGGGACTCGTAGTTTCCTTCTGTAAATGGGCTGTCCATATATGGTGTTTCCACCAGAAACGGAAGCGGAAGTGATGTATCGGCCGCTTTGATCACCGGAGTACGCCGGGCATTGTGGGGCCTGTAGTTTCTGACCGTGTACTCGGTCGGAATCGAATTGCTTAATAACAAACAAAATAGCATTATAAGTACAACATAGTGTAAACCAATCTAACATTTTGGCAACAACCAGGATGACGTAGCTGTTTTGTGGTGATTTATACGTCTGGGGATCAGTCATGAAGCTGCGGCCGATAAATGGCAGGGAATTATGTGGCTTGTAGTTCCACTAAGTTGATTTTCTCAATGAGAGAAATCGGAATCATTATAAAGAATGTCAAAACTATAATAAATCATGACTCATTCTCTTCTCAGATGCATATATCACCACAGCAGGAAACATTTTTTTGATATTTTTATATATATAACATAATGTCATATTCACTGTAATACAAAGGATCCTAGATACCTGTCCAATCATATACTTGAGATTTTTAGATATAGGGTTGTATTTTAACTGAATGTAAAATCCAATCTACTGTTACTCCATTGTTAATCCCTTATGGATCATTTTCTATATTGGATATAATCTTAGTGTTAGGAAATAAATAAACTTCCATTCACATTTTAAATGTCTAAAAAACCTTTCACATTACAGCAAGAAGACACTATATTGTATGCAACCCAAGGGTAAAAAAATATACAAATCAACCCTATTGACCGTACCCTAAATTTATGAGATCTAAAGAGGTGAGGTGGAGATGAAATAACAGAAATTACAGAAACCACTTCAACTCGAAGTCACTGTTGAGTCCTTTCGGACTCAGCGTATCATAAGTGAAGATCACACTCATCTCTGCTTTTGCAAGTTGGGTCATTGAATCTCTATGTCGATATTGTTCTTGATATGTTTGATGCCATAGAAACCGGCGATGTTAGAAACTGAACAATTATGGACCTTTTTGAAGTGTGCTGAGAGGGAATGGGTCTCTAAACCCTTTTTAATATTTCGCACATGTTCCCCCATTCTAACTTTTAGGTCTCTAGTCGTTCTGCCAATGTAGAATAAGGAGCAAGTACATTTGATTACGTAAATCACATTTTTCGTGTGGCAAGTGATAAAGTCAGTGATTTTGACTTCCAAGTTGTTTATACATATACTCTCAATCTTATTATGTCCCTCTGCTTTATGTTTTTGCATCCTAGACAACCCCCATATCTATAAAAACCCCTAGAGGTAATCCTTAGTGTAGATGGAATGGAAGGGAGATTACTGGAAACGAGTTTTGACTTCAAATTGGGTGCTCTGCGGTATATATGGATAGGCCTCTCAGGGACGAGGGTGCCTATCACTGGATCTTTACGCAAGAGCCACCAGTGTTTTTTAAACACCCTTTCAATAATCCGATGTTGGGAAGTGAACTTGGTAATAAATGCCCACTCGAATTTGGAATCCTGGATTGTGCTTCTTTTACCTTTCTTTTCCAGAAGACTCTATTGATATCTGTAAGTTTTAACTTAGCATTATTAACCTGATCTCTATTGTACCCACACGCCACAAATTTTTCAGTCATTGTGTGGGCTTGGGATTCAAACACCTCACTTTCTGTGCAATTTCGTTTGAGACGTTTGAATTGGCCGGTGGGGATAGAATTCAGCCAGTTGTTATGATGACAACTGGTAGCTTCAATAAAGGTACTGGAATCTGTAGGTTTGGAGTAGGTTTTAGTATGAATTTTATTATCTTTGATGTATACTGTTATATCCAGAAAGTTAATAATGTCCTTACTGTTTTCAAATGAAAGTTTTATATTCAAATTGTTAGTGTTAAGGAAGGAACAAAAATTGGTCAGAGAATCAATATCTCCTTTCCAGATGAAGAAAATATCATCTATATACCTAGCGTAGGACACCAGATCCGCCCCAAATGGGTTGTGGGACCAGATGTTATTCAGTTCCCACAGACCCATAAAAAGATTGGCATAACTTGAGGCGAATCTGGTGACCATCGCTGTTCCAGTCTTCTGAATATAGAAGCTGTCCTTAAAAATGAAAAAGTTATTATTGAGAATAAATGATATTCCCTCTAATACTAATTCCTGAAGATTTTTGGACAGATCGGATGTGTCCAAAAAATGTTTGACAGCTTGAATTCCATCAGAGTAATCAATGATGGTATACAGCGAACTAACGTCCGCAGTTACCAACACATATTCACTCTTCCATTCAATCTTTTCCAGCTGACACAGGAAATCGCCTGTGTCTCTGAGATGAGATTTATTCTACAGAACAAAAGGCTGTAGAATGTAGTCAATAAATTTGGACAGATTCGCTGTAACTGAATCTATACCCGAAATGATCGGTCTCCCTGGTGGTGCTGTTGCATGCTTATGTATTTTAGGTAAAATATACATCACAGGTACTGTGGGGTTTTCAGTGAAAATAAATTTAGCCTCTTTGGTAGTGATAGTACCCCTCCTCTCGTATTTCTCCACCATTTCCTTTAATTTAGTCAAAACCTGTTCAGTGGGATTATTTCTTAATTTTCTGTAAGTGGATACATCATTGAGTTGGCGTAAAACCTCACATTCATAATCCTGGAGGTTCATAAGGACTATCCCCCCCCTATATCTGTGGGCTTAATAACAACATAATTTAGATTTTTTAGATCTTTTAAAGCTTTCCTTTCCTTGTGTGTTAAATTACATGTAGTTCTTTTGGTTATTTTTCATGGATTTACTTGAGAATTGTTTACACTCTTCAATTACTAGTGCTCCAAAAGTTTCTATAAATAGACCCTGTATGTGCTTAGGGTAAAAGATCGATTTTGGTTTGAAAGGGGTTACAGATGATGATTGTGCTTCACTATTCAGTTCCTGATTGGTGAAGAATTTTTTGATGGTAAGTTTACGAAGAAACCTTTGAACATCTAAATCAAGGTCAAAGGGATTAGCAGAATTTGTAAGAGAGTATTTTAAACCCTTCTCTAATTCTTTTGTCTCACTACTCGCAAGGGTGTGAGAACTTAAATTGAAATTTTTCACTGCTAAAGAAATTTGTGGGGCTTTCTTAGGGGGTGATTAGACAGGTTTTTTCTTATTTTTACATTTACACTTCCCTTTGTGGGGTTTAAGTTTCCCCCCTCTTTTGCCCCTATAGGTATTGTATCCTTTTATCTTAATCTTGGAATTCCGGTTTCTTTCTAAAAAATGAAAGGAGTGATTCGTCCCTTCTAATGGGGAAAAGGTGTTTAACGTATAAATAGAGTCTCTCACATTCCTCATGGGTCTATTTTTAGTATTTCTTATGGGGATTTCTCTCCATTCTGGTGTATGTTCCCTCCTGAACCCTATACGGTTTCTGGATGGAGTGGGTTCTCTGTATGGTTTGAATGTACGAGAATCAAACCTTTCCCTTCTTGGTGTATGATTATTCCAAAACTGATTCTGAAACACAGGACTCGTCCCCCTTTTGGATCTGGTTTGCATAGTTCTCTTTTTTAATCTGTCCGATGTTTTAATTTCCCTAGGACCAGCATTGTCATAGGAGATCTCATCTGGGGTACTCAGCTCCTTTTTATCTCTATTAAAAAAAAATATATTTTTTGTGTATGAGTTGTTTTTAAGTCCTTTTCAATTTGGTCTCAATATCTTTCTCCATCACTTTGTATTCTTTTGAATCACAGTATGGATATACGAGAGATTTAAGGATACCGGATACATAATAAGATTGAGAGTATATGTATAAACAACTTGGAAGTCAAAATCACTGACTTTATCACTTGCCACACAAAAAATGTGATTTACGTAATCAAATGTACTTGCTCCTTATTCTACATTGGCAGAACGACTAGAGACCTAAAAGTTAGAATGGGAGAACATGTGCGAAATATTAAAAAGGGTTTAGAGACCCATTCCCTCTCAGCACCCTTCAAAAAGGTCCATAATTGTTCAGTTTCTAACATCGCCGGTTTCTATGGCATCAAACATATCAAGAACAATATCAGACATAGAGATTCAATGACCCAACTTGCAAAAGTAGAGATGAGTGCGATCTTCACTTATGACACGCTGAGTTCGAAAGGACTCAACAGTGACTTCGAGTTGAAGTGGTGTGCATACCAAATTGCTTTCTAACAAATATTTAAAATGCCCGCTCTAATATATATTGTAGACGCCTGCACATCTTATTATCATTTGCCATGAATGTGCGCTATACATCGCAAAACACTGCATCCCATAAGAGAAAACAATACACCCACACATTATCTGAGTTCCAAAGCTCATTGATGTATATATTTGTTATTAAAAGGATATGTATTCAACATATCACAGTGTTCAGTATACATATAGTTACATGATTACAATTTATACAGTAAGCAGTTAATACATACAGTTACAGGCCAGCGATACAATTACCATATCTTTCTCATATAAATTCGTCCCTCCATATCACTCTTTCTCTCTCCGTAAATAAATACAGGAACTAGGCTGACAGCATCTCCACCATCGTCTGGGACAGCAACTCCTGTGTGTGTCTGATCAGCTATGTGTTATCTAGTTTGGGGGATTGCACACATCTATACTAAGGGAGGGAACTTTCTCATTCATGATGAGTCACTGGTCTGTTCGTATGCTAAACAGGTTCAGCTTTGAAGACATCAAAAGGGGCTGGCCTGAGTTTCCTGTCCACCACCTGTTTGGAATGTCTATTGTTCTAATAAAAGTGACTTTGGCTTTCATACATTTAATCATAACTATTTGTTGCAATGTCCTACAACTTAATAACAAGTATCAAATTAATCTACACATTAATCTGCTTGCTTTAATACCAAATACGACAGGTCTATCTTGCTTCGTTCCAATAATACACATACATGACATTACTCCATTATATAATTTTAAATCATTATGATGTCTGGCGCTTGATATTATTAGAATTATGTGCTGTATGAAATAAGTGTTGAATCCATCTCTGTGGCATGTCCATGTAAATGCGTGTGTTACCATATATTGCTGTGCTTGCTGCGAGTATTTGCAAGCATAGCGACTTATATGTGTGGAGTCTGTATGTTCTTTCTATGTAATATTTTTGATCTTGACAGTGGTTTCTGTAATTTCTGTTATTTCATCTCCACCTCACCTCTTTAGATATCATAAATTTAGGGTACGGTCAATAGGGTTGATTTGTATATTGTTTTACCCTTGGGTTGCATACAATATAGTGTCTTTTTGCTGTAATGTGAAAGGTTTTTTAGACATTTAAAATGTAAATGGAACTGTATTTATTTCCTAACACTAAGATTATATCCAATATAGAAAATGATCTATAAGGGATTAACAATGGAGTAACAGTAGATTGGATTTTACATTCAGTTAAAATACAACCCTCTATCTAAAAATCTCAAATATATGATTGGACAGGTATCTAGGATCCTTTGTATTACAGTGAATATGACATTGTTATATATCTAAAAATATCCAAAAAATGTTTCCTGCTGTGGTGATATATGCATCTGAGAAAAGAATGAGTCATGATTTATTATAGTTTTGACATTCTTTATAATGATTCCGATTTCTCTCATTGAGAAAATCAACTTAGTGGAACTACAAGCCCCATAATTCCCGGCCATTTATCGGCTGCAGCTTCATGACTGATCCCCAGACGTATAAATCACCACAAAACAGCTACGTCATCCTGGTTGTTGCCAAAATGTTAGATTGGTTTACACTATGTTGTACTTATAATGCTATTTTGTTTGTTATTAAGCAATTCGATTCTGACCGAGTACACGGTCAGAAACTACAGGCCCCACAATGCCCGGTGTACTCCGGTGATCAAAGCGGCCGATACATCACTTCCGCTTCAGTTTCCGGTGGAAACACCTTATATGGACAGCCCATTAACAGAAGGAAACTACGAGTCCCATAATGCTCGGTGCGGGAATCCCGATGCGCCGACAAAAAGTGGATTTTCATGTCACCCGTTTACTGTTTTCAAAGTTTGTTTTTACCAGTATGTAGAACAAATGTTTTACAATGGATATGTATTGCATTTTGTGTATTTTGATGTTATGTTTGGTTTTTTGGAATAGGAAGTCAAATAATTGATTACATCACTTCCTGCTACTCACAGATAGGTGAATGGTCCCATAAATACCTGGGCTATTCACAGTCCAGATGTGTCTTGACAAAGGTCTACTGACTGAAACGCATCGACATTATTTGGACTGTGAGTAGCTATATCTTGTTTTCTTCTCTTTTCTTTGTTCTGCCACTGAAAGGATAATATACAAAGATACTTTGTAAACAATTCCTTTTTTAATACTTTTGTAATTTTTTAAGTCTTTTACTTGACTCTGGATGGATTAAAATTTGTTTTTATGGACGTCATTCTCTTCATTTGAGTTCCTTTGGAATATTCACATACCGATTGCAGCATTTACAAGATCTCGGCAGATGCAAATCTGTTACTATTAATTGAATGGTTAAATTATTAAGGCTCGCTAGAAGAACCATTACAACGTAAAGATACCTTGACAGGAGTTGACCCTACAGTTCCAGTGTGAGTTGGGGTATGCCTTGCCTATAAGAATCACTGATTAAAGATACCTTTATAGGAGTGTCCTATACACATCCTGTGTGAGTTCTGGGTACGCCTGTATTAATATCTTGTTTTGGCTTTATGTCTGTCCACTTGGAAGCTGTGAGAGTTACTATATAAATGAAACCTTGATGGGCACATCATCACTTACTTTTGTGTGAGTGGGGTACGCAAGATATTATCAACTCACTACCTGTCACGAAAAACTTTATTGTTTCCATTCATTTTATCTGGTTTTGGTCTGTAAACAATATTACACATTGCTTGTTATTATATTTTTTCTGCATGTGCGAGTAACTGAGATCTAATGTGATTGGACGATACTACGAACCTCTCTCATAGAATCAACCAGACCTCAAAGCTAGAGATGAGCGCCTGAAATTTTTCGGGTTTTGTGTTTTGGTTTTGGGTTCGGTTCCGCGGCCGTGTTTTGGGTTCGAACGCGTTTTGGCAAAACCTCACCGAATTTTTTTTGTCGGATTCGGGTGTGTTTTGGATTCGGGTGTTTTTTTCAAAAAACACTAAAAAACAGCTTAAATCATAGAATTTGGGGGTCATTTTGATCCCAAAGTATTATTAACCTCAAAAACCATAATTTACACTCATTTTCAGTCTATTCTGAATACCTCACACCTCACAATATTATTTTTAGTCCTAAAATTTGCACCGAGGTCGCTGTGTGAGTAAGATAAGCGACCCTAGTGGCCGACACAAACACCGGGCCCATCTAGGAGTGGCACTGCAGTCTCACGCAGGATGTCCCTTCCAAAAAACCCTCCCCAAACAGCACATGACGCAAAGAAAAAAAGAGGCGCAATGAGGTAGCTGTGTGAGTAAGATTAGCGACCCTAGTGGCCGACACAAACACCGGGCCCATCTAGGAGTGGCACTGCAGTGTCACGCAGGATGGCCCTTCCAAAAAACCCTCCCCAAACAGCACATGATGCAAAGAAAAAAAGAGGCGCAATGAGGTAGCTGTGTGAGTAAGATTAGCGACCCTAGTGGCCGACACAAACACCGGGCCCATCTAGGAGTGGCACTGCAGTGTCACGCAGGATGTCCCTTCCAAAAAACCCTCCCCAAACAGCACATGACGCAAAGAAAAAAAGAGGCGCAATGAGGTAGCTGTGTGAGTAAGATTAGCGACCCTAGTGGCCGACACAAACACCGGGCCCATCTAGGAGTGGCACTGCAGTGTCACGCAGGATGTCCCTTCCAAAAAACCCTCCCCAAACAGCACATGACGCAAAGAAAAAAAGAGGCGCAATGAGGTAGCTGACTGTGTGAGTAAGATTAGCGACCCTAGTGGCCGACACAAACACCGGGCCCATTTAGGAGTGGCACTGCAGTGTCACGCAGGATGTCCCTTCCAAAAAACCCTCCCCAATCAGCACATGATGCAAAGAAAAAGAAAAGAAAAAAGAGGTGCAAGATGGAATTGTCCTTGGGCCCTCCCACCCACCCTTATGTTGTATAAACAAAACAAGACATGCACACTTTAACCAACCCATCATTTCAGTGACAGGGTCTGCCACACGACTGTGACTGATATGACGGGTTGGTTTGGACCCCCCCCAAAAAAGAAGCAATTAATCTCTCCTTGCACAAACTGGCTCTACAGAGGCAAGATGTCCACCTCATCATCACCCTCCGATATATCACCGTGTACATCCCCCTCCTCACAGATTATCAATTCGTCCCCACTGGAATCCACCATCTCAGCTCCCTGTGTACTTTGTGGAGGCAATTGCTGCTGGTCAATGTCTCCGCGGAGGAATTGATTATAATTCATTTTAATGAACATCATCTTCTCCACATTTTCTGGATGTAACCTCGTACGCCGATTGCTGACAAGGTGAGCGGCGGCACTAAACACTCTTTCGGAGTACACACTTGTGGGAGGGCAACTTAGGTAGAATAAAGCCAGTTTGTGCAAGGGCCTCCAAATTGCCTCTTTTTCCTGCCAGTATAAGTACGGACTGTGTGACGTGCCTACTTGGATGCGGTCACTCATATAATCCTCCACCATTCTATCAATGTTGAGAGAATCATATGCAGTGACAGTAGACGACATGTCCGTAATCGTTGTCAGGTCCTTCAGTCCGGACCAGATGTCAGCATCAGCAGTCGCTCCTGACTGCCCTGCATCACCGCCAGCGGGTGGGCTCGGAATTCTGAGCCTTTTCCTCGCACCCCCAGTTGCGGGAGAATGTGAAGGAGGAGATGTTGACAGGTCGCGTTCCGCTTGACTTGCCAATTTTGTCACCAGCAGGTCTTTCAACCCCAGCAGACTTGTGTCTGCCGGAAAGAGAGATCCAAGGTAGGCTTTAAATCTAGGATCGAGCACGGTGGCCAAAATGTAGTGCTCTGATTTCAACAGATTGACCACCCGTGAATCCTTGTTAAGCGAATTAAGGGCTCCATCCACAAGTCCCACATGCCTAGCGGAATCGCTCCGTGTTAGCTCCTCCTTCAATGTCTCCAGCTTCTTCTGCAAAAGCCTGATGAGGGGAATGACCTGACTCAGGCTGGCAGTGTCTGAACTGACTTCACGTGTGGCAAGTTCAAAGGGCATCAGAACCTTGCACAACGTTGAAATCATTCTCCACTGCGCTTGAGACAGGTGCATTCCACCTACTATATCGTGCTCAATTGTATAGGCTTGAATGGCCTTTTGCTGCTCCTCCAACCTCTGAAGCATATAGAGGGTTGAATTCCACCTCGTTACCACTTCTTGCTTCAGATGATGGCAGGGCAGGTTCAGTAGTTTTTGGTGGTGCTCCAGTCTTCTGTACGTGGTGCCTGTACGCCGAAAGTGTCCCGCAATTCTTCTGGCCACCGACAGCATCTCTTGCACGCCCCTGTCGTTTTTTAAAAAATTCTGCACCACCAAATTCAAGGTATGTGCAAAACATGGGACGTGCTGGAATTTGCCCATATTTAATGCACACACAATATTGCTGGCGTTGTCCGATGCCACAAATCCACAGGAGAGTCCAATTGGGGTAAGCCATTCCGCGATGATCTTCCTCAGTTGCCGTAAGAGGTTTTCAGCTGTGTGCGTATTCTGGAAAGCGGTGATACAAAGCGTAGCCTGCCTAGGAAAGAGTTGGCGTTTGCGAGATGCTGCTACTGGTGCCGCCGCTGCTGTTCTTGCGGCGGGAGTCCATACATCTACCCAGTGGGCTGTCACAGTCATATAGTCCTGACCCTGCCCTGCTCCACTTGTCCACATGTCCGTGGTTAAGTGGACATTGGGTACAGCTGCATTTTTTAGGACACTGGTGACTCTTTTTCTGAGGTCTGTGTACATTTTCGGTATCGCCTGCCTAGAGAAATGGAACCTAGATGGTATTTGGTACCGGGGACACAGTACCTCCAACAAGTCTCTAGTTGGCTCTGCAGTAATGATGGATACCGGAACCACGTTTCTCACCACCCAGGATGCCAAGGCCTCAGTTATCCGCTTTGCAGTAGGATGACTGCTGTGATATTTCATCTTCCTCGCAAAGGACTGTTGGACAGTCAATTGCTTGGTGGAAGTAGTAAAAGTGGTCTTACGACTTCCCCTCTGGGATGACCATCGACTCCCAGCAGCAACAACAGCAGCGCCAGCAGCAGTAGGCGTTACATGCAAGGATGCATCGGAGGAATCCCAGGCAGGAGAGGAATCGTCTGAATTGCCAGTGACATGGCCTGCAGGACTATTGGCATTCCTGGGGAAGGAGGAAATTGACACTGAGGGAGTTGGTGGGGTGGTTTGCGTGAGCTTGGTTACAAGAGGAAGGGATTTACTGGTCAGTGGACTGCTTCCGCTGTCACCCAAAGTTTTTTAACTTGTCACTGACTTATTATGAATGCGCTGCAGGTGACGTATAAGGGAGGATGTTCCGAGGTGGTTAACGTCCTTACCCCTACTTATTACAGCTTGACAAAGGGAACACACGGCTTGACACCTGTTGTCCGCATTTCTGGTGAAATACCTCCACACCGAAGAGCTGATTTTTTTGGTATTTTCACCTGGCATGTCAACGGCCATATTCCTCCCACGGACAACAGGTGTCTCCCCGGGTGCCTGACTTAAACAAACCACCTCACCATCAGAATCCTCCTGGTCAATTTCCTCCCCAGCGCCAGCAACACCCATATCCTCCTCATCCTGGTGTACTTCAACACTGACATCTTCAATCTGACTATCAGGAACTGGACTGCGGGTGCTCCTTCCAGCACTTGCAGGGGGCGTGCAAATGGTGGAAGGCGCATGCTCTTCACGTCCAGTGTTGGGAAGGTCAGGCATCGCAACCGACACAATTGGACTCTCCTTGTGGATTTGGGATTTCGAAGAATGCACAGTTCTTTGCTGTGCTGCTTTTGCCAGCTTGAGTCTTTTCATTTTTCTAGCGAGAGGCTGAGTGCTTCCATCCTCATGTGAAGCTGAACCACTAGCCATGAACATAGGCCAGGGCCTCAGCCGTTCCTTGCCACTCCGTGTCGTAAATGGCATATTGGCAAGTTTACGCTTCTCCTCCGACAATTTTATTTTAGGTTTTGGAGTCCTTTTTTTTCTGATATTTTGTGTTTTGGATTTGACATGCTCTGTACTATGACATTGGGCATCGGCCTTGGCAGACGACGTTGCTGGCATTTCATCGTCTCGGCCATGACTAGTGGCAGCAGCTTCAGCACGAGGTGGAAGTGGATCTTGATCTTTCCCTAATTTTGGAACCTCAACATTTTTGTTCTCCATATTTTAATAGGCACAACTAAAAGGCACCTCAGGTAAACAATGGAGATGGATACTAGTATACAATTATGGACTGCCTGCCGAGTGCAGACACAGAGGTAGCCACAGCAGTGAACTACCGTACTGTACTGTGTCTGCTGCTAATATAGACTGGTTGATAAAGAGATGTCTATGTAACTATGTATGTATAAAGAAGAAAGAAAAAAAAACCACGGTTAGGTGGTATACAATTATGGATGGACTGCCTGCCGAGTGCAGACACAGAGGTAGCCACAGCCGTGAACTACCGTACTGTACTGTGTCTGCTGCTAATAATATAGACTGGTTGATAAAGAGATGTCGTAGTAGTATGTATGTATAAAGAAGAAAGAAAAAAAAACCACGGTTAGGTGGTATACAATTATGGACGGACTGCCTGCCGAGTGCAGACACAGAGGTAGCCACAGCCGTGAACTACCGTACTGTACTGTGTCTGCTGCTAATATAGACTGGTTGATAAAGAGATGTCTATGTAACTATGTATGTATAAAGAAGAAAGAAAAAAAAACCACGGTTAGGTGGTATACAATTATGGACGGACTGCCTGCCGAGTGCAGACACAGAGGTAGCCACAGCCGTGAACTACCGTACTGTACTGTGTCTGCTGCTAATATAGACTGGTTGATAAAGAGATGTCTATGTAACTATGTATGTATAAAGAAGAAAGAAAAAAAACCCACGGTTAGGTGGTATACAATTATGGACGGACTGCCTGCCGAGTGCAGACACAGAGGTAGCCACAGCCGTGAACTACCGTACTGTACTGTGTCTGCTGCTAATATAGACTGGTTGATAAAGAGATGTCTATGTAACTATGTATGTATAAAGAAGAAAGAAAAAAAAACCACGGTTAGGTGGTATACAATTATGGACGGACTGCCTGCCGAGTGCAGACACAGAGGTAGCCACAGCCGTGAACTACCGTACTGTACTGTGTCTGCTGCTAATATAGACTGGTTGATAAAGAGATGTCTATGTAACTATGTATGTATAAAGAAGAAAGAAAAAAAAACCACGGTTAGGTGGTATACAATTATGGACGGACTGCCTGCCGAGTGCAGACACAGAGGTAGCCACAGCCGTGAACTACCGTACTGTACTGTGTCTGCTGCTAATATAGACTGGTTGATAAAGAGATGTCTATGTAACTATGTATGTATAAAGAAGAAAGAAAAAAAAACCACGGTTAGGTGGTATACAATTATGGACGGACTGCCTGCCGAGTGCAGACACAGAGGTAGCCACAGCCGTGAACTACCGTACTGTACTGTGTCTGCTGCTAATATAGACTGGTTGATAAAGAGATGTCGTAGTAGTATGTATGTATAAAGAAGAAAAAAAAACCACGGTTAGGTGGTATACAATTATGGACGGACTGCCTGCCGAGTGCAGACACAGAGGTAGCCACAGCCGTGAACTACCGTACTGTGTCTGCTGCGACTGGATGATAAATTATATAAAAAATATATATATATCACTACTGCAGCCGGACAGGTATATATTATATATTATATAATGACGGACCTGCTGGACACTGTCTGTCAGCAGAATGAGTTTTATTTTTATAGAATAAAAAAAACAACAACACACAAGTGAAGTCACACGACGAGTGTTTAACTTTTTCAGGCAATCACAATATAAGTATACTACTAACTATACTGGTGGTCAGTGTGGTCAGGTCACTGGTCAGTCACACTGGCAGTGGCACTCCTGCAGCAAAAGTGTGCACTGTTTAATTTTAATATAATATTATGTACTCCTGGCTCCTGCTATAACCTATAACTGGCACTGCAGTGCTCCCCAGTCTCCCCCACAATTATAAGCTGTGTGAGCTGAGCAGTCAGACAGATATATAATATATATAGATGATGCAGCACACTGGGCTGAGCCTGAGCAGTGCACACAGATATGGTATGTGACTGAGTCACTGTGTGTATCGCTTTTTTCAGGCAGAGAACGGATATATTAAATAAACTGCACTGTCTGGTGGTCACTCACTATATAATATTATGTACTCCTGGCTCCTGCTATAACCTATAACTGGCACTGCAGTGCTCCCCAGTCTCCCCCACAATTATAAGCTGTGTGAGCTGAGCAGTCAGACAGATATATAATATATATAGATGATGCAGCACACTGGGCTGAGCCTGAGCAGTGCACACAGATATGGTATGTGACTGAGTAACTGTGTGTATCGCTTTTTTCAGGCAGAGAACGGATATATTAAATAAACTGCACTGTCTGGTGGTCACTCACTAGTAAACTCTCTGCACTCTCTACACTTCTACAGTACTCCTCCTAGTCCTAAGCTCCAGTAAATCTCTCTCTCTTATAATCTAAATGGAGAGGACGCCAGCCACGTCCTCTCACTATCAATCTCAATGCACGTGTGAAAATGGCGGCGACGCGCGGCTCCTTATATAGAATCCGAGTCTCGCGAGAATCCGACAGCGTCATGATGACGTTCGGGCGCGCTCGGATCCGAGTCTGCTCGGACCCGTGAAAAAAACCATGAAGTTCGGGCGGGTTCGGATTCAGAGAAACCGAACCCGCTCATCTCTCTCTGACTCCTAAGAGGAACGTATTGTATACATTATCCATGTTACATTTACCCCATTAAGCTCCCAGAACACCGTTTAGTGTGCTTTTTTGTACACACAGAGTCCTCCTGAGTCCTGTCCCAGTGTGTAAGTAGTACAGGCTTAATACGGCCCTGCCGGCCCCTATCCCAAGATGACCACCAAGATCACTATTAAGAATTGGCAGTGGCCATCTTATTTCTTTACTGTATAAGTGTAGTAGTATGGTAGGAGACAAAAGTCTGCTACTTAGCTCTGAGAGACCTAGTTAACACATACCATAAAGTTGTTCCAGCATCCATGCACAGCTACCCGTTTGCAGTATAGACTCGCCATCTGGTGAGCTGTGTGAAACCTTGATTAGCTCCAGCTCCCCTCCATAACCAGTCTACATGTAGCAGTGGGTATGACTGAACCTGAGGAAAGCACAGGGGGTGGGGCCCCCTCTCACAGACTGGCCAGTGGCTGCTGTATTTTCACTGTTGGAAATTATTTGTGTGCAGGTGTTTATATTACACAGTTATATAGGCACAAACCAGCGGATGATTCAAACCATGAGAAGTCCAGTTACTTAACCAGTGGCTTATTGGACTTCTCATAGTTTGAATCATCCGCTGGTTTGTGCCTATATAACTCTGCAATATAAAGACCTGCACACAAATAATTTCCAACAATGAAAATACGGCGGCCAATGGCCAGTCTGTGAGAGGGGGCCCCACCCCCTGTGCTTTCCTCAGTTCTTCCCCAGCAGGCTCTGACAGCAGCCAATCACAACGGCCGTGAGCTGCCTTTAAGGTACAGTAGTATGTGTCCTGATCATCAATGCTGACAGGCAGCATGACTCCCCTATCAGTCCAGCTCAGATTGCAAACTAATGCGGCTGCACACACACAAGGTCAACCTTACCTCCGTAAGGTAAGGGCCAGGTTCCTAAGGCAGTGGAGCCTATCCTGCTCCCTTCTCTGAGCCAGTCACCTGACTTTGCTCAAAATGGGCATGTGGTGGCCCAGGGGAAACTCATTGTTGGTCTGGGAAGCAGTGGACCCCATAGTGCCCAGGGGCCGTGGTGCAATGCACCTGCTGCACCAATGGTAGTTCAGCCTTTGGAACACAGTTCCTGAATGGAAGGTACTTAATCTAAACATTATTTGCCATGAAAAGTACACACATAATTATACACATCTGCAATTAAATCAATCAACTTCCCATTTAGTGATTTGTTTTCAATTGTTAGTGATGACTACACAGCTGGTATGTTTTATTGGAAGGCAGTTTGCTAAACTACTGTACAGGATGTCCCTAAAGTCTGGACACATATGAAATGTCATTAACTATATTTATTAGCTTTGTTTTATGTGAAGGGTGAGGTTAACAGACAAAATGTTCAATACTAGTCGCAAAGCAATCTGCATTGGGTGGACCATTCCATCAGCAAGGAGTGCAAAACATTATGGTGTGGTGTGGTTTGTGGAAAACTCAAGTGTTGGGGTCATTTTTCTTTGATGAACATGTAACTAGTGAGACTTATCTCGCCATGTTGAGAGACCAGATAATGCCCCAACCCTAGGTGAAGGACTTCCTGAGTGGTTCCAACAGGATGGCACCCTTGCCCATTTTGCCATGGTGGTAAGAGATTGGCTGAATGACATTTTCTTTAACTGGATTGGAAGAAGTGGTCATGTGGGTGTGGAGTGGTCTGCTTGTTCACCAGATCTTAGCCCCCTTGGCTTCTTTTTCTGGGGTATGCTAAAGGAGAAGGTGTACTCAATGAAATCACAGATGTAACAAACTTGATTGAATACATAAAGAATGAATGTGCTAAAATTGACGGCAATGTGGAGTTATTGCATCAAGTACACGTGAATCTTGCAAAGCGCATCAACCTTTGCATCACAAATGATGGAAATCATATTGAAGATGTTATTTGTTAATATTTCAATTAAATAAAATGTTGTTAAAAATTTAATTCACTTCATTTCTTAAAAATATGCATTTTTGCTTATGTGTCCAGACTTTAGTGACACCCAGGGCCGTAACTACCTATGGGCAAAGTGTGCGCCGCACACAGCGCAAATGCGCTGGGGGCGCAGCCGCTGCCATCTCTTTGCAAGCACCCGCCGCTGAGATGAATGTTCCAAGCGGTGCGCACTGCTCCCGGCTTCAGTAAGCTGTCTTTATGTTGTCTGCAAGCCGGCAGCATCAGGTGGCTGGGGAGAGTGCTGTGATGTGCTGTGCTGCGGGTCCCGTGTGTTCTCAGGGATAGTTATTGTTGTCCCTGTACTGGCCTGCAGTTCCCAAAGTCCCCTCTGATTGGTGCCCAGGGTAAGGTTATTGTTGTCCTGCTGGGCTAGGTGTCGGGCTGCTCGGAGCTCCGGGGGAAGAGGCAGAGAGGAGACAGTGAGTTCATGCCCTGAGGAAAATATGTGCTCTAAAGTAGGTAGTTAAATGATTTGAGTGCCTGCAGCTCTATGGTGCTACTGTATCTATGTGTATGTAAGCACATTGTCTGTGTATGTACATTTTATATGAATGTGTGTACAGTGTATATGTATGTGTGTATAGTGTAGATCTATGTATGTACAGTGTATATGTTTGTGTGTATAGTGTCTGCCATAATGTGTAAAAAAATGGACGCTGTCTGCCGTAACGTGTAAAAAATGGACGCTGTCTGCCGTAACGTGTAAAAAATGGACGCTGTCTGCCGTAACGTGTAAAAAATGGACGCTGTCTGCCGTAACGTGTAAATAAGGGACACGCTGTCTGCCGTAATGTGTAAAAAAGGGAGACGCTGTCTGCCGTAACGTGTAAAAAAGGGAGACGCTGTCTGCTGTAATGTGTAAAAAATGGGACGCTGTCTGCCGTAATGTGTACAAAGGGGACGCTGTCTGCCGTAATGTGTAAAAAGGGGACGCTGTCTGCCGTAATGTGTAAAAAGGGGACGCTGTCTGCCGTAATGTGTAAAAAGGGGAATCTGTGCGGCGTAATTTGAATAATGGAGACTACTGTGCACCGTTATATGAACTGGTATTATTTTGTGGCCACACCCCTTGCCCATGAAGCCACGGCCCTATATTTTTTGTGCGCGACTACGTCGCGCATCACCTCTGTTTTCCATAGAGGGGGGGCTCCGATGCCGTTTCTTGCACACAGCGCTAAAATGTCTAGTTATGGCACTGGTGACACCCTGTATAATGTAATTAGAATATATGAACAAATCATTTCTTCAAAGATTTGGAAAATCCTAAAGTATAAGAAACATTACAAACACTCTCTCATTGGGGCAGATGTATTAACCTGGAGAAGGCATAAGGAAGTGATAAACCAGTGATATGTGCAAGGTGATAAAGGCAGGAGCCAATCAGATCCTAACTGTTAATTTACATATGGGAGTTGATTGGCTGGTGCCTTTATCACCTTGCACATATCACTGGTTTATCACTTCCTTATGCCTTCTCCAGGTTAATACATCTGCCCCAATGAGAGAGTACAAATAGGAAGACAGAGACACAACTGGTTTGTCTAAGAGAGAAACACTGTTTCACAATACATTTCACATTAAAAAGAAAAATGCTGAGATGTTTTCTGCAAAGAAGAATGCCACATTCTCTGCTGTCACTAGTAGGTATTGATTTCTCTGCAGATGGACATGAATGCTATTGGTATCTATCTGGATGTATTACAAATGAGATGAGCTTGTAAGGACTGTGTGAGCAGAATGACGATCTGCCCATTTTCCTAAGAACTCCACAGAGCACAAAGCAGAACGCAGTTATATGAATTACAAAGGTGGTGTTTTATATATTTACAGCACTGGCTACTACCACAAATAACAACAGTGCTGCCCAATATTTTAGGTTATAAATATGTATATAAATAAAATGGTTCCAAAACAAAGGCACCACTTAAGTAAATGAGTGAGACAAACAAAGCTGAAATCAGAGGCTTCCATATTATTATGTAACAAGCATCATTTTGAGGACTATAAATAATAACTACTGGACAGGTCAATATTGTGATTCAATGGCAATGGGAAGAGGCAAACAATTCAAGGCTAAAGTAAGCATGACAGCTTTTTTTGTATGTCGACATGGACACCATATAAGTGTACCACGTACCCTCTCATGGCTCGCTGCGCTTGCCATGCTTTGGGCACAGTGCCTCGCTGCGCTCGGCATACTATTGTATTCACCCTCCACATCCACTGGGAAGGTAAAGTATGAACAAGTCGGGGTCAATGAAAAAATCATGAAAAAGTCATGTCGATATTTTGACCTGCCGACATTTTAAATGTCGGTATTTTGTCCATGTCGACATTTTTAATGTCAGTATTTTGACCATGTCTGTATTTTGACCTTATCGGTATTTTGGCCATCGGTCAATGGTTGTCGATATTTTGACCATCGGAATTTTGATTGTAGGTAAATTGATTGCATCCCGTTGTTTTATTGTGCCTGTCCCTGATTGATATTACCGTTGTATGTTTGCTGTAATTTTTCCCTTTTTTTTCCTTCTTCCTTTATTTTAGCACTCTCTTCCCTTTATGTTTTTCTTTTGATCACTTACTTACAATCCTTTCCTTGGGGCATGAGTCATCCCTGCTTTTTTCTGTTGAAATATGTGTGTAAAGTTGGCTTTGGCATGGCATAATAGTATGGAGTATAAGTATACACAAGCGAAGCTTCCAAATCAGTCCAATTTTTATTTGGGTTGATTCACATACATTTTTCTAGTAGTCTCTGGGCCTAATTCAGTTCTGGTTGGTCCTGCTCCCATTGTCGCAAAATACCAATTTTACTTCAGTTTGCACATGCGTGAATGGGTGCGTGACATAGGGCACAGAGCGGAAGCAGACTGTCAGTGATTGACAGTTTGCTGCCATCTGGGGGTTGGGTGGGAACCGCGATGGACATCTGTTTGTGTAAACACCGGCATTTAGGGGGTAGGAAGAGGTCAGGGATTTCTGCTGTACGATGGAGATTTTCTGACCTCTACAATGGGTGGCTTGCTTGGCACCACGGGTGCCATAAGTCGCCCAATGGTGACTGAGTGATTCGATACTGTGTCCTAGGACGTAGCTTAGATCACTACTGTAGCATGAGGTGTCTGCTTGTAATAGACGCCTCCTGCTGCATCTCCACACAGCGCTATCACTGCTGCTTCCAAGGAAACAGGAGTGATAGCACCTCCAACCACATCTGAATGAGGCCCTCTAAGCACATTTCATGTGATGTCAGGAGCACGTTTTTTAAGTTCAACCTTTGGCATGGTCATGAACATCGTAAACATGAATGTTGGCAGTAAAGAATGGTCGAGATTTAGAGTATGTCATTTCATTTCTAGTATATTTTCAAGTCTGATGTAGCTGGTTTCCACTTGCACCCCGTACCATTCAGTGTAGGACCTTGTTATTTTTGCAGCTTTAAGGTAGCTCAGCAGGTCTGCAGTAATGGAACTCCTAGTTGTAATGCACTAAGGGGTCTATTTACTAAGCCTTGGATGGAGATAAAGTCAACAGAGATAAAGTCCCAGCCAATCGGCTTCTAACTACCATGTCACAGGCTGGGTTTGAAAAACGATAGTTAGGAGCCGATTGGCTGGTATTTTATCTCTGTCCATTTTATCTCCGTCCAAGGATTAGTAAATAGACCCCGAAATCTGTTGGGGTTTTGCTTTCCGCTTTCCTATGTGTCCTAACCTTGTATTTCTCTTGTCTGGGAGCCTGTGTGGCTATTGGCAACCATCCTTGTTACATGTCTTTTCTGTGTAACACTGCCCCTAACTACCCCTTCCCCCCCCCCCCCCTCTTTCTTGGCTGATGGTGAATTTTTCTTTAGTGGTATTTGTTGTAATGTGTCTGGGTTTCCACTTGAGGTGACGGATTATGTAAATTAGCAGTACATATGTGTGTGTGTCTAAATATTTACAGTATATACAGTATACAGTGTGTAGGCATACATATTTACATATATATATATATATATATATATATATATATATATCACGACAAAAGGAAAATACTGCGCCACAGGTGAAAATAAAACCTCTACAACCCAAAATATATGGCTGTACTATATTGACACTCCTGATATATAGGGCATCTGCTGATCCCCCAAATAATACCGGGATGGTAGCGACCACTGGTGTCTAAAATAAATTAATAAAGATATTTGGAACAATTAAAACATTTATTATGAATTTACAAAACTTTTTCTAAAAATGGGATAAAAAGTAATTACACAGTTATGTAAAAAGATATAAAGTGCAAGATATTAAAGTGCTTATCTGAGTCAGAGGTCAATCAAGAGGTAAAAGATATAAAGTGTGTGTGTATATACCTGTATGGATAGATAGATAGATAGATAGATAGATAGATAGATAGATAGATAGATAGATAGATAGAGGGGCATTTTTAACAGAGGAGGGAGCCCCTGTGCAGGCTGTGGGTGGGCCCCCTCCCCAGCACAGAAGGCTTTGCATGCGCAGGTCTCCTTGATCCTATAGTATTATTAACCTCAATAACATTAATTTCCACTCATTTCCAGTCTATTCTGAACACCTCACAATATTGTTTTTAGGCCAATAGGTTGCACCAAGGTCGCTGGATGGCTAAGCTAAGCGACACAAGTGTGCGGCACAAACACCTGGCCCATCTAGGAGTGGCACTGTAGTGTCAGACAGGATGTCCGTTTTAAAAATGAGGCCCCAAAGAGCACATAATGCAAAGTAGAAAAAGAGGTGCAATGAGGTAACTGGATGACTAAGCTAAGTGACCCAAGTGGGCGCCACAAACACCTGCCCATATAGGAGTGGCACTGCAGTGTCAGACAAGATGGCAGTTTTAAAAACTAGGCCTCAATGTTGTATAAACAGGAAATGCACACTTTAACAAACCAATCATTTCAACAGGGTCTGCCACACAACTGTGGCTGAAATGTTTGGTTTGTTTGGGCCCCCACCAAAGAAGAAGCAATTAATCTCTCCTTGCACAAACTGGCTCTACAGTGTCAAGATGTCATCCTCATCCTCAGATCCCCCCCATTCCCTTCAGTGTTTACATCCTCACCCTCACAGAGAAATAATATTCAAACAAACAAAACCACATCATTTAGGTGTCAGTGGACTACTTATTCTATTACCCAAAGTTTCTGAACTTGACAATGACATGATGAATGTGCTGCAGGTGACGTATAAGGGAGGATGTTCCAAGGTGATTAATGTCCTTACCCCTACTTATTACAGATTGACAAAGGAAACAGATGGCTTGACACACGCTGTCCGGATTTGTGGAGAAATAATTCCACACCGAAGAGGTGTCTTTTTTTTTTTTTTTTTTTAAACATTAGTTTTTATTGAAGATTTTTCACATATTTATGGGGATATAGAAAGAAGAAAAAGGGGAGAGAGTGGGGAAGCCAGGCATTAGGTCCAACTGGACAATGAAAATATCAATCAATGGGCCATACATTCAGTAGGCAACAGTGTTAAGAACTGAAAGAACATGCATCTTGTGAAATAACATTAGAAATACAGAACAAACAGACAAACAATTTGGAAGCTGCTCAATCATACCTGGAGATAATTATATATCAGGTGCTGGAAGGGGGAGGGGTCATAGACAGACAAACAAAGAGGAAGGGGGGTGCAAATCCCCACCCCCAAATTCCCTTCCGCACACTGAAAATTACCTGTAACCATCCCTGAATCTATCTGGTAATAAAATTCAGAGAATTTGTCACAAATGTTTGCAAACACATGTTTAAGCTGCTGGCCACTTCACGGCTTCTCTGATACAGCAGTCCTAACTACTTAATAGCAGTGCCCACATTGGGCCATGTAATTTGTCACAGTACGCCTCATGATAAAGGTCAATACTAAAACATTTCCAGACAGAGAGCTAACTTACCAGGGAGCCACCCCCAGGATCTCCCATTGGCACTACAAGGAACAGCATGCCTTCCAAATGCTGCTCCCATTCAATGCCTCATGCTCACAAGCAGACAAACAATTTGGAAGCTGCTCAATCATACCTGGAGATAATTATATATCAGGTGCTGGAAGGGGGAGGGGTCATAGACAGACAAACAAAGAGGAAGGGGGGTGCAAATCCCCACCCCCAAATTCCCTTCCGCACACTGAAAATTACCTGTAACCATCCCTGAATCTATCTGGTAATAAAATTCAGAGAATTTGTCACAAATGTTTGCAAACACATGTTTAAGCTGCTGGCCACTTCACGGCTTCTCTGATACAGCAGTCCTAACTACTTAATAGCAGTGCCCACATTGGGCCATGTAATTTGTCACAGTACGCCTCATGATAAAGGTCAATACTAAAACATTTCCAGACAGAGAGCTAACTTACCAGGGAGCCACCCCCAGGATCTCCCATTGGCACTACAAGGAACAGCATGCCTTCCAAATGCTGCTCCCATTCAATGCCTCATGCTCACAAGCAGACAAACAATTTGGAAGCTGCTCAATCATACCTGGAGATAATTATATATCAGGTGCTGGAAGGGGGAGGGGTCATAGACAGACAAACAAAGAGGAAGGGGGGTGCAAATCCCCACCCCCAAATTCCCTTCCGCACACTGAAAATTACCTGTAACCATCCCTGAATCTATCTGGTAATAAAATTCAGAGAATTTGTCACAAATGTTTGCAAACACATGTTTAAGCTGCTGGCCACTTCACGGCTTCTCTGATACAGCAGTCCTAACTACTTAATAGCAGTGCCCACATTGGGCCATGTAATTTGTCACAGTACGCCTCATGATAAAGGTCAATACTAAAACATTTCCAGACAGAGAGCTAACTTACCAGGGAGCCACCCCCAGGATCTCCCATTGGCACTACAAGGAACAGCATGCCTTCCAAATGCTGCTCCCATTCAATGCCTCATGCTCACAAGCAGACAAACAATTTGGAAGCTGCTCAATCATACCTGGAGATAATTATATATCAGGTGCTGGAAGGGGGAGGGGTCATAGACAGACAAACAAAGAGGAAGGGGGGTGCAAATCCCCACCCCCAAATTCCCTTCCGCACACTGAAAATTACCTGTAACCATCCCTGAATCTATCTGGTAATAAAATTCAGAGAATTTGTCACAAATGTTTGCAAACACATGTTTAAGCTGCTGGCCACTTCACGGCTTCTCTGATACAGCAGTCCTAACTACTTAATAGCAGTGCCCACATTGGGCCATGTAATTTGTCACAGTACGCCTCATGATAAAGGTCAATACTAAAACATTTCCAGACAGAGAGCTAACTTACCAGGGAGCCACCCCCAGGATCTCCCATTGGCACTACAAGGAACAGCATGCCTTCCAAATGCTGCTCCCATTCAATGCCTCATGCTCACAAGCAGACAAACAATTTGGAAGCTGCTCAATCATACCTGGAGATAATTATATATCAGGTGCTGGAAGGGGGAGGGGTCATAGACAGACAAACAAAGAGGAAGGGGGGTGCAAATCCCCACCCCCAAATTCCCTTCCGCACACTGAAAATTACCTGTAACCATCCCTGAATCTATCTGGTAATAAAATTCAGAGAATTTGTCACAAATGTTTGCAAACACATGTTTAAGCTGCTGGCCACTTCACGGCTTCTCTGATACAGCAGTCCTAACTACTTAATAGCAGTGCCCACATTGGGCCATGTAATTTGTCACAGTACGCCTCATGATAAAGGTCAATACTAAAACATTTCCAGACAGAGAGCTAACTTACCAGGGAGCCACCCCCAGGATCTCCCATTGGCACTACAAGGAACAGCATGCCTTCCAAATGCTGCTCCCATTCAATGCCTCATGCTCACAAGCAGACAAACAATTTGGAAGCTGCTCAATCATACCTGGAGATAATTATATATCAGGTGCTGGAAGGGGGAGGGGTCATAGACAGACAAACAAAGAGGAAGGGGGGTGCAAATCCCCACCCCCAAATTCCCTTCCGCACACTGAAAATTACCTGTAACCATCCCTGAATCTATCTGGTAATAAAATTCAGAGAATTTGTCACAAATGTTTGCAAACACATGTTTAAGCTGCTGGCCACTTCACGGCTTCTCTGATACAGCAGTCCTAACTACTTAATAGCAGTGCCCACATTGGGCCATGTAATTTGTCACAGTACGCCTCATGATAAAGGTCAATACTAAAACATTTCCAGACAGAGAGCTAACTTACCAGGGAGCCACCCCCAGGATCTCCCATTGGCACTACAAGGAACAGCATGCCTTCCAAATGCTGCTCCCATTCAATGCCTCATGCTCACAAGCAGACAAACAATTTGGAAGCTGCTCAATCATACCTGGAGATAATTATATATCAGGTGCTGGAAGGGGGAGGGGTCATAGACAGACAAACAAAGAGGAAGGGGGGTGCAAATCCCCACCCCCAAATTCCCTTCCGCACACTGAAAATTACCTGTAACCATCCCTGAATCTATCTGGTAATAAAATTCAGAGAATTTGTCACAAATGTTTGCAAACACATGTTTAAGCTGCTGGCCACTTCACGGCTTCTCTGATACAGCAGTCCTAACTACTTAATAGCAGTGCCCACATTGGGCCATGTAATTTGTACTGTGACAGTAGTTAGGACTGCTGTATCAGAGAAGCCGTGAAGTGGCCAGCAGCTTAAACATGTGTTTGCAAACATTTGTGACAAATTCTCTGAATTTTATTACCAGATAGATTCAGGGATGGTTACAGGTAATTTTCAGTGTGCGGAAGGGAATTTGGGGGTGGGGATTTGCACCCCCCTTCCTCTTTGTTTGTCTGTCTATGACCCCTCCCCCTTCCAGCACCTGATATATAATTATCTCCAGGTATGATTGAGCAGCTTCCAAATTGTTTGTCTGCTTGTGAGCATGAGGCATTGAATGGGAGCAGCATTTGGAAGGCATGCTGTTCCTTGTAGTGCCAATGGGAGATCCTGGGGGTGGCTCCCTGGTAAGTTAGCTCTCTGTCTGGAAATGTTTTAGTATTGACCTTTATCATGAGGCGTACTGTGACAAATTACATGGCCCAATGTGGGCACTGCTATTAAGTAGTTAGGACTGCTGTATCAGAGAAGCCGTGAAGTGGCCAGCAGCTTAAACATGTGTTTGCAAACATTTGTGACAAATTCTCTGAATTTTATTACCAGATAGATTCAGGGATGGTTACAGGTAATTTTCAGTGTGCGGAAGGGAATTTGGGGGTGGGGATTTGCACCCCCCTTCCTCTTTGTTTGTCTGTCTATGACCCCTCCCCCTTCCAGCACCTGATATATAATTATCTCCAGGTATGATTGAGCAGCTTCCAAATTGTTTGTCTGCTTGTGAGCATGAGGCATTGAATGGGAGCAGCATTTGGAAGGCATGCTGTTCCTTGTAGTGCCAATGGGAGATCCTGGGGGTGGCTCCCTGGTAAGTTAGCTCTCTGTCTGGAAATGTTTTAGTATT
This sequence comes from Pseudophryne corroboree, assembly GCF_028390025.1. Classification (NCBI taxonomy): domain Eukaryota; kingdom Metazoa; phylum Chordata; class Amphibia; order Anura; family Myobatrachidae; genus Pseudophryne; species Pseudophryne corroboree. The sequence continues at coordinate 674,047,193 of NC_086444.1, forward strand.
GACCTTTATCATGAGGCGTACTGTGACAAATTACATGGCCCAATGTGGGCACTGCTATTAAGTAGTTAGGACTGCTGTATCAGAGAAGCCGTGAAGTGGCCAGCAGCTTAAACATGTGTTTGCAAACATTTGTGACAAATTCTCTGAATTTTATTACCAGATAGATTCAGGGATGGTTACAGGTAATTTTCAGTGTGCGGAAGGGAATTTGGGGGTGGGGATTTGCACCCCCCTTCCTCTTTGTTTGTCTGTCTATGACCCCTCCCCCTTCCAGCACCTGATATATAATTATCTCCAGGTATGATTGAGCAGCTTCCAAATTGTTTGTCTGCTTGTGAGCATGAGGCATTGAATGGGAGCAGCATTTGGAAGGCATGCTGTTCCTTGTAGTGCCAATGGGAGATCCTGGGGGTGGCTCCCTGGTAAGTTAGCTCTCTGTCTGGAAATGTTTTAGTATTGACCTTTATCATGAGGCGTACTGTGACAAATTACATGGCCCAATGTGGGCACTGCTATTAAGTAGTTAGGACTGCTGTATCAGAGAAGCCGTGAAGTGGCCAGCAGCTTAAACATGTGTTTGCAAACATTTGTGACAAATTCTCTGAATTTTATTACCAGATAGATTCAGGGATGGTTACAGGTAATTTTCAGTGTGCGGAAGGGAATTTGGGGGTGGGGATTTGCACCCCCCTTCCTCTTTGTTTGTCTGTCTATGACCCCTCCCCCTTCCAGCACCTGATATATAATTATCTCCAGGTATGATTGAGCAGCTTCCAAATTGTTTGTCTGCTTGTGAGCATGAGGCATTGAATGGGAGCAGCATTTGGAAGGCATGCTGTTCCTTGTAGTGCCAATGGGAGATCCTGGGGGTGGCTCCCTGGTAAGTTAGCTCTCTGTCTGGAAATGTTTTAGTATTGACCTTTATCATGAGGCGTACTGTGACAAATTACATGGCCCAATGTGGGCACTGCTATTAAGTAGTTAGGACTGCTGTATCAGAGAAGCCGTGAAGTGGCCAGCAGCTTAAACATGTGTTTGCAAACATTTGTGACAAATTCTCTGAATTTTATTACCAGATAGATTCAGGGATGGTTACAGGTAATTTTCAGTGTGCGGAAGGGAATTTGGGGGTGGGGATTTGCACCCCCCTTCCTCTTTGTTTGTCTGTCTATGACCCCTCCCCCTTCCAGCACCTGATATATAATTATCTCCAGGTATGATTGAGCAGCTTCCAAATTGTTTGTCTGCTTGTGAGCATGAGGCATTGAATGGGAGCAGCATTTGGAAGGCATGCTGTTCCTTGTAGTGCCAATGGGAGATCCTGGGGGTGGCTCCCTGGTAAGTTAGCTCTCTGTCTGGAAATGTTTTAGTATTGACCTTTATCATGAGGCGTACTGTGACAAATTACATGGCCCAATGTGGGCACTGCTATTAAGTAGTTAGGACTGCTGTATCAGAGAAGCCGTGAAGTGGCCAGCAGCTTAAACATGTGTTTGCAAACATTTGTGACAAATTCTCTGAATTTTATTACCAGATAGATTCAGGGATGGTTACAGGTAATTTTCAGTGTGCGGAAGGGAATTTGGGGGTGGGGATTTGCACCCCCCTTCCTCTTTGTTTGTCTGTCTATGACCCCTCCCCCTTCCAGCACCTGATATATAATTATCTCCAGGTATGATTGAGCAGCTTCCAAATTGTTTGTCTGCTTGTGAGCATGAGGCATTGAATGGGAGCAGCATTTGGAAGGCATGCTGTTCCTTGTAGTGCCAATGGGAGATCCTGGGGGTGGCTCCCTGGTAAGTTAGCTCTCTGTCTGGAAATGTTTTAGTATTGACCTTTATCATGAGGCGTACTGTGACAAATTACATGGCCCAATGTGGGCACTGCTATTAAGTAGTTAGGACTGCTGTATCAGAGAAGCCGTGAAGTGGCCAGCAGCTTAAACATGTGTTTGCAAACATTTGTGACAAATTCTCTGAATTTTATTACCAGATAGATTCAGGGATGGTTACAGGTAATTTTCAGTGTGCGGAAGGGAATTTGGGGGTGGGGATTTGCACCCCCCTTCCTCTTTGTTTGTCTGTCTATGACCCCTCCCCCTTCCAGCACCTGATATATAATTATCTCCAGGTATGATTGAGCAGCTTCCAAATTGTTTGTCTGCTTGTGAGCATGAGGCATTGAATGGGAGCAGCATTTGGAAGGCATGCTGTTCCTTGTAGTGCCAATGGGAGATCCTGGGGGTGGCTCCCTGGTAAGTTAGCTCTCTGTCTGGAAATGTTTTAGTATTGACCTTTATCATGAGGCGTACTGTGACAAATTACATGGCCCAATGTGGGCACTGCTATTAAGTAGTTAGGACTGCTGTATCAGAGAAGCCGTGAAGTGGCCAGCAGCTTAAACATGTGTTTGCAAACATTTGTGACAAATTCTCTGAATTTTATTACCAGATAGATTCAGGGATGGTTACAGGTAATTTTCAGTGTGCGGAAGGGAATTTGGGGGTGGGGATTTGCACCCCCCTTCCTCTTTGTTTGTCTGTCTATGACCCCTCCCCCTTCCAGCACCTGATATATAATTATCTCCAGGTATGATTGAGCAGCTTCCAAATTGTTTGTCTGCTTGTGAGCATGAGGCATTGAATGGGAGCAGCATTTGGAAGGCATGCTGTTCCTTGTAGTGCCAATGGGAGATCCTGGGGGTGGCTCCCTGGTAAGTTAGCTCTCTGTCTGGAAATGTTTTAGTATTGACCTTTATCATGAGGCGTACTGTGACAAATTACATGGCCCAATGTGGGCACTGCTATTAAGTAGTTAGGACTGCTGTATCAGAGAAGCCGTGAAGTGGCCAGCAGCTTAAACATGTGTTTGCAAACATTTGTGACATTCTCTGAATTTTATTACCAGATAGATTCAGGGATGGTTACAGGTAATTTTCAGTGTGCGGAAGGGAATTTGGGGGTGGGGATTTGCACCCCCCTTCCTCTTTGTTTGTCTGTCTATGACCCCTCCCCCTTCCAGCACCTGATATATAATTATCTCCAGGTATGATTGAGCAGCTTCCAAATTGTTTGTCTGCTTGTGAGCATGAGGCATTGAATGGGAGCAGCATTTGGAAGGCATGCTGTTCCTTGTAGTGCCAATGGGAGATCCTGGGGGTGGCTCCCTGGTAAGTTAGCTCTCTGTCTGGAAATGTTTTAGTATTGACCTTTATCATGAGGCGTACTGTGACAAATTACATGGCCCAATGTGGGCACTGCTATTAAGTAGTTAGGACTGCTGTATCAGAGAAGCCGTGAAGTGGCCAGCAGCTTAAACATGTGTTTGCAAACATTTGTGACAAATTCTCTGAATTTTATTACCAGATAGATTCAGGGATGGTTACAGGTAATTTTCAGTGTGCGGAAGGGAATTTGGGGGTGGGGATTTGCACCCCCCTTCCTCTTTGTTTGCAAATACAGAACAAAATAATGTATTAAGAGACATACCAAAATTAATTATGAATCAGAGTTAGGAGAATGAGGAGAATGTAGCACAGAGAGATTAGTGGGGCTTCTATATATGGTATTGTGACCCAGTATTCCTCTGAAAAGAGTCCAACCATACCATTTCATATAGATAGAATGTGGGGAAGAAGAGTATTTGGCTAAAGCTGTCTCATATACATAGTGTTTGTGAATATTATCTTGAATAATCTTTTTAGAGGGAATTTTATCGGATTTCCAAACTTGGGCAATAGACGCCTTTGTAGCTATCAAAATATGTCCCATTAAGTATTTATCACCTATTGAAAGTTGATCCAGGTATAAGTGGAAAAGCGCTACACTGGGATCAGGTAGAATATTCATTTCCAGTATCGTACTCATCATTATGAATACCTCTTTCCATAGTGGCTGTATAAAGGGACAAGCCCAAAATATGTGATAAATATCACCAAGATTCACACATTTCTCCAACAAAATTTGGACTTTGACGGACAAATTTTGTGTTGCCGTTCAGGTGTAAAGTAAGCCCTCTGAATTAGTTTGTAAAACATTTCGGAATGGTTGATACATCTAGAAAGTTTAAAACAGCCAGTAAATATACGTTCCCACTCTGCATCCGGGAGGGATCTATTTAGATCTCTCTCCCATTGAGACTGAGATTTTAATCTATCTCTTTTACTATTTAATATTTGGAACTGGTACCACCAAGAGATTCCTCCCTTATGTAAAGAGGCATCTAGCTTGGTTTTGATAAAGGCAGGGAAAATTGGTTTCCTGCGGGAAGGGGACGTAAAGGATTGGATCCAGCTCCTCAACTGCAGATATACAAAAAAGTCCCGTTTCCTAATATTAAATTGCTCTTGCAGTTGAGAGAAAGACATTAGACTATCTCCAATAAACAAAGGGAAGTCAACCCTTGCTGTATCCAAGCGCCAAGTGCTACATTAGGAATTAATGCCATCATAGATTTCAGTGATAAATAAGGGGATGGTAAAGTAATCTCCTCGCAAGAGGAGACCAATTTATGCCACATATCTAAAGTAGTCTTGATTGATTTACACATACCCGTCCAAGTGTGTGTGACTATGGGCGGCATAGACAACAGGTCATGGAGAGCTACCAGGTGGGAGGCAAAGCTTTCTAATATGGCCCACGGTTTACGATCACTAAAATTAAACCAGTCCCTAGCCTGACTTAACAAACATGAAGCATGATACTTTTCAATATCTGGAAAGGCAACGCCAGCAGCGGACTTAGGGGGTAATTCTGAGTTGATCGCAGCAGGAACTTTGTTAGCAGTTGGGCAAAACCATGTGCACTGCAGGGGAGGCAGATATAACATGTGCAGAGAGAGTTAGATTTGGGTGTGGTATGTTCAATCTGCAATCTAAATTGCAGTGTAAAAATAAAGCAGCCAGTATTACCCTGCACAGAAACAATATAACCCACCCAACTCTAACACTCTCTGCACATGTTATATCTGCCTCCCCTGCAGTGAACATGGTTTTGCCCAACTACTAACAAAGTTCCTGCTGCGATCAACTCAGAATTACCCCCTTAGAGACAGTTAAGATTTTTTTCGCTATTCTAGGTTTGGAATTCTGGTTATTTATTATAGAGGTACCTTGGGAGGGGTCTAGGGATTGCTCGGAAGAGATACATCAATTTTGGCAAGAGAACCATTTTTGCTGTGGTGATTCTCCCCAGCCACGAAACCTCCTGCATCATCCAGTCTCCAGTCAGCCCATCGAAGGCTTTAACTAAAGGACCATAGATACATTCGATTAGGTATTCTTCTCTAGCCAAGTTGATCCCTAGATATCTTAAAGAGCGGTTCCTCCAAGAGTATTTGTATGAAGCTTTCAACCTAGTGACCGCTTCCAAAGTTATATTAAAAGGAAGGGCTTACGTTTTATTAGTGTTAAGCTTATAGAGAGAAACTTCTGAAAAGTCCTGTAACATCTTATGCAGTTCCGATAAGGAGGTCTCAGAGTCTAATAAACATAGCAAAACATTATCTGCAAACAAACTCAATTTATGAGAAATACCCCCAATCACGGGACCTCTAATCATTTCGTGCATCCTGATTCGTTAAGCCAGAGGCTCAATTGCCAATGCGAAAATAAGAGGGGACAACGGACAGCCCTGACGCGTGCCATTGGATATATCAAATCCTGTGGAAATACAACCATTTACAAAAACTTTGGCAGAAGGCGTAGAGTAGAGAGCCAGTATAGAATTAAAGATCCATCCATCAAAGCCAAATCTCTTCAAGGTCGCTCGCATAAACCTTCAATGCAGTCTATCGTACGGCTTTTCTGCATCTAATGATAATACCAAAAGAGGCTCTTTTTTGCGTTGACAATATTCAATAATATTAATCACCCGGCGGATGTTATCCGGAGCATGTCTGTTCAATACAAAACCCACCTGATTGTGTTTAATAAGAGACGGGAGAAGGGGACAAATGCGATTACCGTATAGTTTTAGGTCTGTATTAAGTAAAGCTATTGGTCTAAAATTTTGGACCGAGGATTGAGATTTCCCCGGCTTTGGGATAGTAATGATCTGAGATTCTAACATTTCTTTCAGGGAAACGTTGTATTGTGAGGCTTCTTTGAACACTGATAGCAGCACCGGCGCCTGTTGTTCCTTAAAGGTCTTATAAAAAATGGTGGGATACCATCTGGACCCGGCGCTTTATCAGCAGGCAAGGAGTCAATACCCCTTTGAACCTCATCCAATGACCAGGGTACATTAAGAGACAGACAGGTCTCCGGAGACAACAAGGGAAGATTAAGAACCTCCAAAAATGTCTCTATACCTGACTGACTAGGCTGAAAGGTGGAAGAATCATCTTTCAAATTGTACAGCTTAGAGTAATACGAAGCAAACACATTCGCTATTTCATTGGGATCATACACTATCGAACCTTTATCAGAATGTATATTATGGATTTTCTCTCTAGCCTTCTTACCCCTAAATTTCCTTGCTAATAACCTGCTAGCTCGGTTTCCGTATACATAAAATCTTTGATTGAGTCTATGAAGGTTAGAAGGTAAAAGACATTTACCTTGTCTCTAGCAGCTTAGCACATAATTTCCTCTTAGTGCTTGAAGAAGAGACTTATCATTTGGGTTAGCTTTATGTGCAACCTGTAAAGAAGCAAAGGCCAGTTCAGCCTGTTCAATATTACTCCTATAATCTCTCTTGAGCTTAGCTGCAATTTGAATTGTTGAGCCACGAATTACTGATTTCAGAGCGCACCAGAAGATGAAGGTAGATGTGTCTGCAGGAGAGTTCTCATTGAGGTAGTATAGTATGGCAGATTGAATGGCTTGTATAGCCTCCGGCTGATGGAGGGTTTGCTTACCCAAACGCTAAGAGCTAGGAGACGTCTTTCTCAGTGCAATATCCCATACTATAAAAAGTGGCGAATGGTCTGACCAAGACATAGGGATTATAGATATTTTGCTGATAGACTGCAAAGACCACCTATCAGATAAAGCAAGGTCAATTCTAGAGTACGTACCATGGACATGGGAGTAGAAAATAAAGTCTTCTTCTGTTGGGTGTTTAATATGCCATATATCAAAAAGATCGTATTCTGCTAACCCAGAGCACATCTTTGGGGCTGACTGGAAAGAGGAGCACGTTTGTGTGAGCTATCAATTGACGGGTCTAAAACCAAATTGAAATCCCCTAGCAATAATAGAGCGCCCTTAGCAACTTGTTGCACCTTAGCACATAATTTCCTGCAAAATGACAGTTGTTTAGCATTAGGAGCATAGCAGGACACTAGAGTCACCTCGCTGTTCTTGAGAGAACCAGACAGGATCAAATACCTCCCATCAGGATCGCTATATTGAGAGGTGAGAGTGAACGCACAATTTTGGGAAAATAAAATAGCAACACTAGCCTTCTTCGCTGGTCCGTTTCCGATATAGCAGTGTGGGAATCTTACATTGTGGAATTGTGGAGGGGCAGATTTGATATAATGAGTTTCCAGAATTGCTACAATCTGAGCCCTAATTTTACGAAAATAATTCAATGCTAACCTCCTTTTATGTGGGGAATTAAGCCCCTTTGCATTAAGAGATACAATATTAACCATTATGTCCTGTTAAAGAAAAAGGGTCTTTAAACGACATGCACAACCTATATAACATATATATCACATGCGACTGATACCTGGCAATAACAAGGAAAGAATCAGGAAGAAGAAAGAAAGAAAAAGTAGCAAAGAAGAAGAGAAGAGTGGGAACAGCCCCTCTTGGGGGCACGGTAGGATGCCTAACCATGGCGACACTAAGCTAATAGGGGGGGTAGTGGTTACTGCACCATCACCATCTATAAACAACATTGTAAGGTCCCTTAGTGCTGTGTGTTTGTCGCTCCACTGTATTAAAGCCCCAACATAAAAAGAGCTGAATGACAGGTTAAATAATACAAATAGGAAACCCAGAATAAAGGAAAAAATCATCCGGGGTCAGCAGAGAGACCGAGACCAGCAATTGTAAAATAGAGCAATAGCCGAGACACTTCTATACAAAATCAAAGGAATGACATAACAATCTCAAAATTTGCGGCAAATCTGAATCTAAACATAACAAGACAATAAAAAATACACTGCAGATATGGGGTAGGAAAAAGACTTATGTTTTTTCTTTAGGTGTAGCGCCTGCCGTAATCCAGTCCCGCTGAAGACCACGGTCAGGAGAGGCGTTCAAAGAAGAAGAACCACTAAGGTTCCATCTTGAGAGAGCCTTTCTACCTTCCTCCACATTCATTTTCATCACTGTGGAACCTTCACGGGATATCAGCAACTTCGTAGGAATACCCCACCTATAAGGAATTTTCTCCTTACGCAATACAGAAGTGATGGGGTAAGGGGAACGTCTTTTAGCCAATGTCACCTGAGATAGGTCTCCGAACAATTGAAGTGAGCCAAGAATCTCCAGTACATCTTCTGAGGGTCTAGCAGCTTTTAGGATAATCTCTTTCACGTGGAAATAATGCATCCTCATAAGAACATCACGAGGGACCCCATCCGGTGCGTTTCGAGCCTTAGGGAGCTTATGGATATGGTCAATCAGTAAGTCCATGGGCCTAGTTGAGGGGAGGAGTTGTTTAAAAAGATCCACAGCAAAGTCGTTCAAGGCATTGTTAGAGACAGTCTCTGGGACGCCACGCAGCTTTATATTGTGGCGCAGTGATCTGTCCTCCAGATCAGAGATTTTGTCTCGGAGAGAGGTGACTTCAGCTTGTAGCGCCTCATGAGATGAGATCAAGTCATTATGTGAATTGACAACTTCTCCCATTTTCGTTTCCAAATGGTCAGTACGACCACCAAGCTCGTCAATAGACCTCTGACACTCTCATGGAAGCTCGAAATTCTGCCGCACTTCTCCCTTAAACTGTGATAATAGATATTTCATAGATCCCACTGTAAGCGAGTCGCTGTCGTTGATAGATTTAACAGGAGTGTCAACAACATGAGAAGTCGACATAGTCAGTTTAGATGAAGTCGCAGAGGTATCTTTCTTAGCGGCGCTGCTTCCTGTTTCTTTGGTGTTAGCAGCACGAGAAGACGGTTTAAAAAATGCCACCTGTGAAACCGCTTTAGATACCTTATATCATTTGGGAGGCATAATAGATCGATGTAGATAGTGTAGCAGGAGAAGAAAAGAAAAAAAAGACGTACTTTGTAGCAATCGAGGAAGGTTCCACTTAAATTATGGTGTGTTACTGTATATCATCCCGTAAACAAGCTGGGTGATGGTGAGCACAACAGTAGAGTAGTTAAGGCATGTGTACACACAAGCTCCCTCTCACAGGAAGCTTGGAGGAGTCAGAAGCATTAACTGAATATGACACCAGGTGGAGCTCACGAGCTATGCAATGCTTGGGGATCCACAGGAAAGCAATAACTTATGCAGCTGCAGCTGTGAATCCAAAGCTTGGTGGAAGGTGCTAGTAACACAGCTGAGGAGCAATAACCCCAAGGCAGAATATCTGTCAGTGCCAAGCAGCACAATGACTCCCAAGACTCCCCCTGGCAGCTCCCAGCAGCAATCACTACCGAGTGAGATGAGGGAGATCTGAGTCCTGCAGCCCCTGTCAGACTATAATGGCCACTGTGTCCCCCAGCCGACCTCCAATAAAATGGCCTCCGCCACCGGACTCCCAGGCCGCAAGCCTCGGCGGGACTCCTCTTGATCTTCAAAGGCTGCGGGAGAGGGCCAGGCGGGCACTCCTGTCCCCTGCGCACTTGCGGGTGATCCGGCGCCACCTCCTCCCGCCATACGGCTCGATCCCGATTGAAGTCCCGGCTCCAGCACCAATCGCAGGCCGCAACATGCGACAACAGCAGCGCAGCCTCCCAGTTCTGCAGCCCGCACCGACAGCTTCACAGCAGGCGGACAAGGCAGGGGCAGGTATGTTGAGGGCCCAAGAGGGCCTGGCGAAGTGAACCTGAGCACTTTAAAAAGTTGTAGCCACAGGAGCTCCCTCTCAGTGCGTCCATCCCGGCAGCCGGCCAAGCCACGCCCCCGAAGAGGTGTCTTTTTTGGTATTTTGCCCAGGCATGACAATGGGCTTTTTCATCACATGGCCAGCAACTGTCTCTACTGGTGCATTATTCAAACAAACCATATCACTATCAGAATCCTCATCGTCAACTTCCTCTGCACACCTGAATTTTTATAGCATACAGGGCCAGCAGCACCCCAATATTTTACAGCATACAGGAGCAGTGTGCTTTTAATTTTTAACAACCGCACCCCTGAAATTTTACAACATACAGGGCCAGTGTAATGTTATTTGAACAGCAACACCCCTATATTTTACAGCATACAGCAGTGTGCTTTTAATTTAAACAACTGCACCCCTGAATTTTTTATAGCATACAGGGCCAGCCAATATTTCACAGCATACAGGAGCAGTGTGCTTTTAACAACTGCACCCCTGAATTTTGTGAATTATATTTTTCATCACACTTCTCATCACCACATTTTTATTGTGTTGTATTGGAATAAGAATATATCTGGGATTAGATTGACTGTCCTATTGAATTTCTAATTGTTTTCTGCATGCCATTAGCTAAAGTCAACCGTGATATACCAATCTTCTTTGATTACTGTGATTTACCAATCTTCTTTGATGCCATGTCATTCTTGTGATTATCATATTTTTGCCAATTAACTAATCATCCTCTTTAATCCAGAGTTCATTGCGGGTCAATAAATAGACATCCTGTTGGAATTGCTGTCTAACTTTTGTTTAGTATCAATCTATCTTACCTCTCTGAGCAAGGTACTACAAACAAGGTACTGGGAAGAACATTTTATGTAAAAGGTCTGTCACATAGCCAAATCCGTGATACCTCTTCCAACCACTTATACATACCAGCCAATACCAGGGTGTTACACGATCAGCATGCTTAGGTTTTTGAAGTCCAAAGACATTTATTTTTGAAACAAAAGTAAAAGTACAGCCAATACACTAGCCAATGTGTGACTTCATCAGGATCATCATCAGGATTCAATAAGAATACTGTATACTGCTGTGTAACTTCTACAGGTAGGAACAAGAGGTTTCAAACAAGATGCAGGTTATATACACAAGTTATTACACTATTGGTCTCAGGTCAGACAACTCAATAACAACTCAGAGATCCTTGTTGGTCCATTATTGGTATCTATGTTTGCATATCCTTGGGCTCCACCATTTAGTGGTTCGTACATCCTTTGTGAGGGCAAAAGCTCAGAACAAAAGCTCAGGTTGTAATGTGAAAAATACAGGCTTCTCATTGAAGGTGAATGTATACATAAAATAGAGTGATATTATTTACACTTTATACACACACTATGTAATTGTTATACGTATTTTATGCCTAACTAGTTACCAGTTCATCAAACTAACAGCACAACATAACAGTAATGTCAGTGTCAGCACAAAGCAACACATGAATGCTCCATCGGGCGCAATCTAGTGGCCGTCACAGGGCCTAATTCAGATCTGTTCGCTCGCTAGCGTTTTGCGCTGCACAGCGATCAGGGCACTACTGTGCATGCATATGCACTGCAATGCGCAGATACGTTGTACGGGTACAAAGCGGATCGTTGCTGTACGATGGAATTAATGAAGAATCCATTCGCACAGCCGATAGCAAGGAGATTGACACTAAGAAGGCGTTTGTGGGTGGCAACTGGGAATGTCTGGAAAAACGCAGGCGTGTCCAAGCGTTTGCAGGGCGGGTGTCTGACATAAATTCCGGTCTCGAACAGGCTGAAGTAATCGCAGCGGCTGAGTAAGGTTATACCTACTCAGAAACTGCACAAACTGTTTTTGTACAGGGTGGCTGCACATGCGATCGCATACTTGCACAGCTAAACTACACTCCCCTATAGGTGGTGACTATCTGATCGCAGCGCTGCAAAAAATAGCTAGCGAGCGATCAGATCTGAATTAGGCTCACAGTAATAAAACAATGCAATACATATAATTCTAGGAAGTGATTATGCATCAGAACATAGTAATACAAATAATAAAACATAATGCAGGCAGAAAATGGATGCAAATGCCCCTTCAATACACTGGGTAGGTTGATTTTATTGGGGTTAGCAGTGGAAATTGTAAGTCAATGTTTATGGGTGTTGAATACCTTACACGAAGTGGCGTAACTTCATCCCAGTTGCCCAGAGGCAAGAATAAAGTTGTGCCCCCCCAACCCTTACAAAACATGATTAGTATCTTAACTGACTCCTCTATACCCACCACTACACCACAGACCCTTCTATACCCTACACTACATCGTTGACCCCTCTATACCCTAAACTAAATCTCTGACACCTCTATACTAAAAACCCTACACTAAACTATTGACCCATTTATACCCTATACTAAATTACTGACCCTTCTGTACCCTGGCCCTCATTCCGAGTTGATCGGTCGCAAGGCGAATTTAGCAGAGTTACACACGCTAAGCCTACGCCTACTGGGAGTGTATCTTAGCTTCTTAAAATTGCGACCGATGTAATCGCAATATTGCGAATACAAACTACTTTGCAGTTTCTGAGTAACTTCAACCTTACTCTGCCTGTGCGATCAGTTCAGTGCTTGTCGTTCCTGGTTTGACGTCACAAACACACCCAGCGTTCGCTCAGACACTCCCCCGTTTCTCCAGCCACTCCGGCGTTTTTTCTGGAAACGGTAGCGTTTTCATCCACACGCCCATAAAACGCCGTGTTTCCGCCCAGTAACACCCATTTCCTGTCAATCACATTACGATCGCCGGAGCGATGAAAAAGCCGTGAGTAAAAATACTATCTTCATTGTTAAATTACTTGGCGCAGTCGCAGTGCGAATATTGCGCATGCGTACTAAGCGGATTTTCATTGCGATGCGATGAAAAATACCGAGCGAACGACTCGGAATGAGGGCCCCTACACTACATAAAGATGGAGCGTTGCTACATCGCAGGTGGAGGCGCCCGCGCCCAGGCACACTGGCGAGCACACAAAGACTGACTGGCTCCATCTGTGACTGAGTGCGCCCGGCGAGGCGGACTCCCATTCACTTTGAATGGGGAGCGTGCGTGTCTACTACACACGCGCCTTCCCATTCATGCATAGGAGTCCGCCTCGCTGGGCGCACTCAGTCGCAGATGGAGACACGATTAGCGTGGCTCCATCTGTAACTGACCCCGTTGTACCTTACACTACATTGCAGACCCCTTTATACCCTACAATGCATTACTAACCCCATTGTAGGAAAAAACACACACACATTTACACAACTCACTCCTCAGCAGGCATTGACAACGCATCACCCGCCTCGCTGCACGCTGTCTCCCAGCCTGCTTCTCAGTCAGCCGACTGAGCAGAGCACCGAGTTTCAGTCACAGAGGGGGAGCGCCGCGCTGATGCTGATCGGCACTCCGCCTCTGCTCAGTGACTCTTTTATTAAAGCAGTCTGACCCAGACGTACACAACACATTTTATTAGGGGGTGAGTAACACTCCAGTGGATGGGGTGTACCCAATATAGGTACGTATGATACACAGATAAGTATTTCTTTTTCAGATAAGTGCAGAAATAACCACTAAATATTGTTATACCATAAATACTTTACCAATGCATAAAATGACAATAAACCGATTTAATTTTACTGCTCCTTGTCGTAGTTGACTTTCCTTCTGAGCAATATTAAGAACTGCAAAAGTGGGTACTGCCACAATTATAACAGTCAAGCAATTTAAAAGGAAGAAAATAAGAAAAACAAACTATATTATACACATTAATTAGAATATAACATTGTGGTATAACCACTCTATATAGTGTCTAAATTATACAAATTCTACCTCGAGGTGAATGAACCTTTTAGTCTAATATAGCTCTCTTATGTTGGTGCACTTTGATGAGATTAAGTGACGTGAAAGATAGGTTTCAGCTATATTGGAATTATTCCAAGTATATGGTATACTTAGCTTGCTGAGGTAACAACACTGTTTTAGCGGCGTCAATCCTGAAATTACTCTTCAAAGAGCTTGTTAGGTCTCTTAAATAAACTCCATTGAAGAAAAAGCTCAGCTGTCTTATATCCTTTAAGGACTTTATAGTTCCCTCACAATGTGAACCTAGAACTTCTGGTCTCTCCTTGCTGTACTTAGGGGGTCATTCCAACCTGATCGCATGCTTGTTATTTTTGCAGCGCTGCGATCAGGTCAAAACTCTGCAAAACTGCGCATGTGTATGCACTGCAATGCGCAGGCGTGTCATACGGGTGCAAAGCGGATCGGTGCTGGACGATGGATTTAACGAAGAATCCATTTGCACAGCAATCGCAAGAAGATTGATAGGAAGAAGGCGTTTATGGGTGTCAATTGACCATTTTCAGGGAGTGGTTGGAAAAACGCAGGTGTGTCCAAGCGTTTGCAGGGCGGGTGTCTGACATCCATTCCGGGACCGGACAGGCTGAAGTGATCGCAGCGGCTGAGTAAGTCCAGAGCTGCTCAGAAACTGCACAAAACTTTTTTGTACCACTCGGCTGCACAAGCGTTTGCTTACTTGCAAAGCGAAAATACACTCCCCCATAGGCGGCGACTATCTGATCGCAGCGCTGCAAAAAATAGCTAGCGAGCAATCAACTCGGAATGACCCCCTTAGACTTAATAGCTTGGTCATTTAATGGGTTTTCACTGCAGAATGATCGGTTAGTAATTGAAGCAGAGAGGTCTAGCTGGGAGGTTACTAGCAAGAAGTATTAGTATTTTCTCAATCTGACTGTAAACTGGAGACTAAGGGGAATCCAGCGTTGAATAGAGCTGGATGAGACTATCACAACAGTTTCTTTACTGTGACCTGGGGCGGATTGGGATCGAAAACCAGCCTGGGAAATTTATGGAAGCAGCCCTACTAGGGGTGGGGTCTGTTGAGAGAGTGGAGTCTGTCAAGTGGGCAGAATTACTGCTCAGAAGGCCTGCAAAATTTTAGGGGCGTGGCTTCATGGAGAAGGGGCGTGGCCACATAATAGTGCTAATTCACATTACACCACACAGTAGTGCCGCTTATACACACTGCACCAGGTAGAACCTCCTATACACACTGCGCCAGGTAGAGCTCGTTATACATATTGCGCCGGATAGAGCACATTCTACATTTTGCGCCAGGCAGAGCACATTATACATATTGTAAAGCACATTATACACATTACACCAGGTAAAGCACATTGGCCCTCATTCTGAGTTGATCGCTCGCTAGCTACTTTTAGCAGCCGTGCAAACGCATTGTCGCTGCCCTCGGGGGAGTGTATTTTTACTTTGCAAAAGTGCGAACGCCTGTGCAGCTGGGCGGCTGCAAACACATTTTGTGCAAAACAAGACCAGCCCTGTTGTTACTTATTCTGTGCGATGATTGCTACGACGATTGACATGGTAATGACGTCAGATACTCGCCCCGCATACGCCTGGCCGCGCCTGCGTTTTTCCTAACACTCCCAGAAAACGGTCAGTTGCCACCCAGAAACTTCCACTTCCTGTCAATCTCCTTGCGTTTGGCTGTGTGTCTGGAATCGTCGTTAGAACCATTGCAAAACCACAAAGCACTTTGTACCCGTACGACACCCATGCGCATTGCAGTGCATACGCATGCACAGATTAGCCATTTTTTTAACTGATCGCTACGCAGCTAACAACGGCAGCTAGCGATCAACTCGGAATGACCCCCATTATACACATTGCACCAGGTAAAGCACATTATACATATTGCACCAGGTAAAGCACAATATACATATTGCACAAGGCAAAGCACGTTATACACATTGCACCAGGCAGAGCACGTTATACACATTGCACCAGGTAGAGCACGTTATGCACTATGCATCAGGTAGAGCACGTTATGCACTATGCACCAGGTAGAGCACGGTATACACATTGCACCAGGTAGAGCACGTTATACACATTGCACCAGGTAGAGCACGTTATGCACTATGCATCAGGTAGAGCACGGTATACACATTGCACCAGGTAGAGCACGTTATGCACTATGCATCAGGTAGAGCACGGTATACATATTGCACCAGGTAGAGCATGTTATACACATTGCACCAGGTAGAGCACGTTATGCACTATGCATCAGGTAGAGCACGGTATACATATTGCACCAGGTTGAGCACGTTATACACATTGCACCAGGTAGAGCACATTATGCACTATGCATCAGGTAGAGCACGGTATACATATTGCACCAGGTAGAGCATGTTATACACATTGCACCAGGCAGAGCACGTTATACACATTGCACAAGGCAGAGCACGTTATGCACTATGCGCCAGATAGAGCACGTTATAAACATAGACGGCACTGGAGGCAAACCTGAAGGCAGACCAGAGCCGGATTAAGGCTTCAGTTGGGGTCCTTGGTTACTTATGACAGGGGGCCCTAAAGTCTACCCACTAATTTAACCAATTTGCTTGCAAACATATATGTACACCTATTATGGTAGATACTCCATTTACTTTTAATTGCTAAAAAAAAAAAAATCACTGCTGTCTTACTTTTTGTTCTGTGATGATGCTCAGCTGAGCTGCCTGGCTGCACTGTGCACACTCTGGAGTACCTGCTATAGCACGCTCCTCTCGCTTCCTTCCCTGCAGCTCTCACGGCGCCGGGCCCGCGGATAGTCAGTAAAGTTACAGTGGCACCTGTGCAGGTGCAGGCTTTCACTTTGTATCCATCCAGCAGCCGGCTTGCACTGTGATGCTGTCACGGTATGGCTGCAGCGCTGAGGATTGGTCATTAAGATTCGATCTGCGGTGGGTGGCGGGGGCCCTTGCAGAGTGGGGGCCGAGGAACACTTAACCCCTGTGCCCCCACCCCCGTAATCCGGATCTGTGGCGGACCCGTCAGTGGTGATTGATGGGCTCTGCGAAGGATTATGATCAGCTGGGCATGCGCAGTAGATCTCCGTCGGCCATCTTTTTTTTGCTTCAGTAAGCTTCTGCACATGCGCAGAAGCAGTCCATTGACGCTGCTTGCGGCAGCCAGCCGGCCAGCGGTGGGGGTGATAAACGGCAGCTGAGGGGGCAACGGGACCAGCCCACCTGCAATCCGTCCTGGAGTCCCGGTGGGCCAATCCGCCCCTGGCTATGAATATACTGAAGATACTGTAATGCCGAGGTAGTATTGGCTGGGGCTTATTCCTTTATATTAGAGAAGTCTCTTACTATTACTCCAAGTTATTGTTAATGAAGAGCCCTATCAAGCCTCTCTCTCACCTGCACATATATTGTTTACTACTGTGATGTGTTGTCCGTGTACTCCGTATACCACCGTTATATGTTAATTAGTAGAACACTGAGGGCTGCAGGGGATACTCTCTTAATGGTTCCTCTGCAATGTCTCACTAGTATAGCAGCACTCCACTCACAGGCAGGGCCGGTTCTAGCCCTTTTTGTGACCTGGGCGGGAAATAGGGGCGTGGTTTCATACAGGGGGCGTGGTCAGTTACGCCCCCTGTACAGTAGAGTAGCGCCGCTGAAATGCTGTGCGGTGCGCGATGACGTCATCACTGCACAGCAAAGGTCCTCTCCACGAAGGGAAACTAGACGCGTAGCATCTAGTTCCCTTCACAGCGGGACCAGCGGGGTACACAGCGGGCAGCGGGAGGCACAGCAGTAGCGGATCTTGCCATGGTGTGGCGCCCTCTGGATGGCGCCGGCGCCCTCCGGAAGGCGGCGCCCCGGGCAAAAGTCCTGCTTGCCCGTGGCAAGATCCACTACTGCTCACAGGGTCCCCTTAATTTAATGCAACCCTTCACTTCTCTGCGGTCACTAGTTACAGTTCAACCTCAGTAGCTGTGTTACTTTTAACAGTTTCTAGGGTCAGTTCTTTCAGTGTGCGCTGTGTCAAAACTGAGATACAACAGTTACTGTTAGTTAACGTGGGAGCTTTTGTTGTTCTTGAGAGAAAGATTCTGTTATTCCCTCTAAATTCAATCAATGTTATTTTCAATGTTGCAATATTATTTTCTCTGTGTATCAGGTCTCTACGGTGCCCGGCTGCACCACCAATAACTAAGCAGATAACTGGGAAGGCTGTAAGTCTCTTTCAGATATGATATACTGTAGGACTATATGCCTGAAGGATTAGACTGGTGGCTGTGCAGTAATTAAGTACTGAAGTGGAGATCCTCTAATTAGGAAACTGAGGTGTAATGTGCAGTGTGGCAGCTGTACTTCCTGTCCTGCAGACTGCAATGACCAAATATGGTATCTCCTGTTCTTGTGTATCCATCTGCCTGCTATCCTAACCAGCTAGGTAACTTGCCCTGCCTGCCACTATCAATCTCGTCTGAAACACACCCAGCGGTGCAAGGGGGCGGGTACGGCGTACCCTTAAGAATTTAGCCATGGGTACGCCACACCCACCGCCGCCGGGCCGCCGCTCCCTTCCTCCGCTGCTCACCGCCGCTGCTGCGCGGGGAGGAGAGTGCAGCATTTGCCTCTCCTGCCCCATAGTGTCTTCCTTCAATTCAGCGCCGGCCCATGAGCCAATCAGAGCTCGCAGACCGGCAGCCAAGGCTGCCAGACCGCTAGCTTTGATTGGCTCACAGATCAGCGCTGAATTGAAGGAAGACACCCACACCGCCGTCGGAGACTGAGGGGCAGGAGAGGTGCACGCTGCGCTCTCCTCCCCTCACACACAGGACAGCAGCAGCGGTGAGCAGCAGGGAAGGGAGTGGGCATGTATACTGGCACTGGGGGCATATCTTGTACTGGGGGGACACGTGTATCTGGCACTGGGGGCATATCTGGCACTGCGGGGACATGTGTATCTGGCACTGGGGGCATATCTGGCACTGGGGAGACATGTGTATCTGGCACTGTGGGCATATCTGGCACTGTGGGGGAATATCTGGCACTGGGGGCATATCTGGCTTTGTGGGGGCATATCTGGCACTGGGGAACATGTTTATCTGGCACTGTGGGCATATCTGGCACTGCGGGGGACATGTGTATCTGGCACTGGGAGGGATAAGTGTATCTGGCACTGCGGGGACGTGTATCTGGCACTGTGGCCATATCTGGCACTGCAGGGACATGTGTATCTGGCACTGGAGGCATATCTGGCACTGGGGGCATATCTGGCCCTGGGGGGACATGTGTATCTGGCACTGGGGGCATATCTGACACTGTGGGCATATCTGGCACTAGGGGGACATATGTATCTGGCACTGGGGGCATTTCTGTATCTGGCACTGGGGGCATTTCTGGCACTGGAGACATATCTGACACTGTGGGGGCATTTCTGTATCTGGCACTGGGGGGCAATGTATATCTGACACAGTGGGGGCATTTGTGTATATGGCACTGTGAGGCAATGTATATCTGGCACTCTGGAAGCATTTGTGTATCTGGCACCGTGGGGCAATGTGTATCTGGCACTGTGAGGCAATGTATATCTGGCACTCTGGGGGCATTTGTGTATCTGGCACAGTGAGGCAATGTATATCTGGCACTGTGGGGCAACGTGTATCTGGCACTGATGGGGTCATATGTGTATCTGCCCCTCCCCCATATGTGTATCACGCCCCCATTTTCATTGGCCACGCCCCATGTGGCATCTGGCCACACCCATTATTTTGGCGCGCGGACACAGTACCTAAAATACATTTTTTCTACTTAACACACCTCTGGGGAGCCTTAACGAAGTCTGGCGTCGCCTTCACCCGCCTCCAAATGCAACATCAGCGGCACCTCCTCCACATTGCCGGAGCTCCCGGCTCAAGAGGAGGTGTCTCAGTCAGGGGAACCAGAGAGGACTGCTCAGGCTATTCCGGTCACCGGGGGCCAACAACACTAGCCGCCTTCACCGGGAATGAGATAACACCTCACCTCTTGCTCCGCCACTCTCCTCTGGATCGTTTCCTCAGCACCTTTGTGCCTTTTCATGGGCTTCAATCTCTTCACAGTGGTGCGAGCGGATCACTTCTCACTCATGCCTCGCGCCCCTTGCTGCCCAGTCCCTATTAGGGCATTATCCTTGACTGCGGGTACCCCTTTTTCCAGGATTTAGTATAGTCCGGTACCCCACATGATGTTCCTTTAGATTTAAGGCATCTGTAAGGTCAAAATTACCCTCTATGAGGGGCACATATTCGCTCCTGGTGTACATATTTGGCAATGATAACCAATTAACTTAGCATTTGTCACTTCCTATAATACATTAATGATATTTAAGTTGTCTCCACAGCTCCATAGGGTGTTACAGGTTCACCACCAGATGGGCGTGTCTAACACTGCCTGTCGGGCATGTCTAGCACCACCTATTGGTATTCCTTTCCATTCCATATGCTCTTTACCTATATGATAGTTTCTCACAACGGGGAACCTCTGAAGAAATGTATCCTTCCTGGGCAGATGGCATCTTCAGTTGTTATTCACTATTCATGTAGGATACCACATGGTGCACAAGATGCCTGTTTGTGTAGGAATATTACCATGGTCATCACCATAAAACAGCGGTTCAACCAGACTTGTGTCACCTCCTGCCTTTGTGCCTCCCAGCCAATCATCCCTCCCGCATCTTTCAGCAACACCATCACCCCCCCATTGTCTCTCAGCCATACTATCATCTCCCACCTGCGTTGTCTCTCATCCACACCATCATCTCCTCCCTGGGTCATCTCTCTCTGCCATGCTATCATCTCCCTTTTGCATCTCAAACCATCCCCCTCGCTTGTATCTCTCAGCTTCCCCCTTCACCCTGTGCTTCTCAGCCAGAATAGATAGCGTGGCATGCGTAGTGTGCCACAGTGCCCGCAAGGGACTCATTTATGCTCGCCACGCTGCCGGTATGCTGTGCGCCGGGACCCCGACAGCTGGCATACCATACTACACTCCTTAACTCTGTATCTCTCAGCCTGCTCAACTTCACTCTGTGCTTCTCACCCTGCCCCCATCCCTCTGCCTCAGTCTCACCCCTTCACTCTGTGCCTCTCAGCCTGCCCCTTTACGCTATGCCTCTCAGCCTACCACCCTTCACTCTGTGTCTCTCAGCTTGCCCCCTTCACTCTGTGCCTCTGAGCCTGCCTTTCCATCACTCTGCCTCTCAGCCTCACACTTTACTTTGTACCTCTCAGCTTCACCCCTTCACTCTGTGCCTACCAGCCTTCACTCGGTGTCTCTCAGCCTGCCCCTCTTGTCTTTACCCTTTGCCTCTCAGCATACCACCCTTCACTCTGTGTCTCACAGCCTACAACCATTTGCTCTGTGTCTCTCAGCTGCCCCCCTTCACTCTGTGCCTCTCAGGCTCACACCTTCACTCTGTGCCTCTCAGCCTCCCCCTGCAGTCTGTGCCTCTCAGCCTGCTCCCCTTCATTCTGTGCCTCTCAGCCTGCTCCCCTTTCAGTCAGCTGGTTCTCACTGTGACTACTCTTGTTCTTCATCCACTCACTCACTTACAGATCCCTGTAAAGAGACAACAAACACCAGGGCCTGACGCTAACTTTTAGTGTATCACAAACTATGCTCACTACTATAACAATACAAACAAGGCCCTACACTTACTGACCTAATATTGGGTAACCATAAGTGTAGTGCTTACAACCAGGGCTTAAAGTGGTCCTGGAGAGGTGAGAGAACTTATCTTCCCCAGCCACTTGTGCACCAAAGGTGCAAATAGCAAAAAGGGTGTGTGGCCTAACTAGGATCATGGCCACACAATAGTACCCCCAATTCAAAATAATGCCGCACAGTAGAACAATCTTATTCACATTGTTGCAGATATTAGTGCCCTTTACACACGCAAAGACCACAGCACCCCCCCATTTTAGATGTGGTGCACAATGTAGCAGGATATATTGAACAACCTTTGCTCACCTCTCTTATGCCTGCCATGTGTCCCCTCTGCTTTCTTGTTTCCTCTGTCTGTTACTCTCCTCATATGTCCATGTCTTCATCCTAGGTAACCCTTTTACTCCCTATATTCTTTCCTTTGTGTCTAATCACCTGAATCTTTCTCTTCTTTGCTTACCCCCTACACTTCTCATTCCCCCATCTCACCCTCAAAATAAGAGTCCGCTCTTTGAATGTGGCTCCGATTGTGCGCCATTCACCAATCGTGGACCATCAGCCAATGAGAAGCTGCCACTTGGTTGCTTCTCATAGGGTGGCGGTCCACGAGTCGTGATTGGCTCATGCCAGTTTTTTTAAAAGCCTCCCCTTCTTTAAAAGCCTCCCCTTCCGGGATTTGCTGGCGGCCACTGCCAGCTTTAAAATGCACAATACTCCCGATGCTCCGTAATGGCAGGACGGAGGCTGAACTGGTTCCGCCTTCAATTAGGAGTGACGGAACGCAGTTCAGCCCTGTTTGGACCACTTTAACCTCTTCTTACAACCTACAGTATATTACACAATTAATTACACAGAGGGACAATAAAAATGTTTATACGTGGTGCCTGGAATTTTAGACCTGATTCTGGGTAAGTGTGTGTCACCGATTTCGAACATACTATCCATTTCATTCTAGGAGCTCTAGTTTTTGAGATATTCCTGACATCTTTACCTATTGTTCTTATGATTACTTTGAATCTCATTCCTGCAACTTTCATGCTTTTTTGAATTGTGATAGGTAACATGCAACTTTGTTTATAGTTATTCCTAGCCACTACTATAGTAGGAATTCACTGTGTACTAGTGGGGGATGTACTGGTCTGTTGTTATTCACACCTATAGCTTACCTTTTGTTGTGGGTGGGGTCTTAGAGGGAGGGTGCTGTTAGCAATCAAGCCTGTATCAATGTGTGCATTTATATTTAATCAGTACATATTTGGCTGCAAAGTATGTTAGTGTTAAGTATGAAGATATGACCTTTGGAGATAAACAGGAGAGGAACAGAAGGACAGCAGACTATCTTGCCCACCTGCAATCAACAGCCTACAGAGAGTAACCTAATTCAGTACCACCAATGCCTGCAGTCCGCACAGCCTGGAAACTGACCTCCCTGTCTGATTAAGTAACAGCCATACTGCTCACACATTGCTTTCTGCACCTCATTTATACTCTCTGCAACCACTGTGTAACATTCTCAGCCTTTCCGTTCCTTCCATTATTTACCAAAAAAATGGTTTTCACTGTCTCTGCTTTTACCACTTCCCCCTTCTCATTGTCCTTTGTATATTTCACCCACTCCATTCTATATTATTCCTCTGAACAACACTACTGTACAGGAATTATGGCTCTTCGATCCTGTCCCATACCAATCCTCACTGCTAGGTCACCCCCCACCCAAATTTCCAGACTACCCACACGCATTCAGAACCCAGCCAACCTGATCCCCATCTCCCCTGTCTCCTCCCTTTCCTTCTCCTGTGCACTCTGGAATGCTAGATCAATCTGCAACAAGTTCCCAACTATCCACGACCTCTTCATCTCCCACTCTTTTAACCTTCTCGCCATCACTGAAACTTGACTCTCCTCCACTGACACCACCTCCCCTGCTGCCCTC
This sequence comes from Pseudophryne corroboree, assembly GCF_028390025.1. Taxonomy (NCBI): domain Eukaryota; kingdom Metazoa; phylum Chordata; class Amphibia; order Anura; family Myobatrachidae; genus Pseudophryne; species Pseudophryne corroboree. The sequence continues at coordinate 674,070,685 of NC_086444.1, forward strand.
TCCTACAGAGGCCTCTCCTCCACCCACACGGTCAGACCTGATGTGCGCCAGGGTGGAGGCGTTGGCATCCTTCTCTCCCCAAACTGCAACTTTCGTGTCATCCCATCTGAGCCCTCCCTCACCTTCTCCACCTTTGAGGTCCACACTATCCGCCTCTTCTACCCCATTCACCTCCATGTGACAGTGATCTACCGCCCCCCTGGCTGCTGTTCACCTTTCCTTGACAACTTTGCTGCCTGGCTTCCCCACTTTCTCTTCTCCGACCTCCCATCTATCATCCTCGGTGACTTTAACATCCCTATCAACATCACTAATACAGCTTCCTCTAATCTTCTTGCCCTTTCCACCTCCTTTGGACTTTCTCAATGGTCCTCCACCCCTACTCACAATCTCGGCCACTCCCTCGACCTTAACTTCACCCACCGATGTGATCTCTCTGATTTCTCTAACTCTTCCTTCCCTCTCTCTGACCACCATCTGCTTTCTTTCACCCTCTCATCTTCCCCTCTACTCTCCACACTCAGACCCACCATCACCAGACGCAATCTCGGGTCTCTCAACCCCGCTATCCTGTCCTCCCTCGAGACCTTTCTCTCTCCTCTTTCCACTATGACTTGTCCCAACCAGGCAGCCTCTTTCTATAACTCTTCCCTTACCGCTGCTCTTGACTCTGTGGCCCCCCTCTCGTCTGTCCCCCTCCGCCGCTCCAAACCCCAACCCTGGCACACCAAATTTACACGATTCCTACAAAAATGTTCACGCTCCACAGAACACTCCTGGTGGAGATCCCACTCTCTGGTGGACTTCCTCCATTTCAAGTTTATCCTCTCCTCCTATAGCTCTGCTCTTTCTCTCGCCAAGCAGTCCTTTTTCCAAGCACTCATCTCTTCTCAGTCCTCCAGTCCACGCCGACTCTTTGAAACTTTCAACACTCTCCTTCGCCCCCCTCCTCCTTCCCTCCCCTCCTCCCTCACTGCCACTGACTTTGCCTCCTTCATCTCCAAAATTGAGGATATTCAAAATTACATCTCCTCCCATGACCCCTCTGCTGCCCCCTGCCCCCACTATCCCTCCCCTCCATCTATCCTGTTTCTCTCCCAGAGTGCAACTAAACTTATCATCCACTCACTGGTCATCTCACGACTCGACTACTGCAATGTTCTCCTCACTGGCCTCACTTGTTCCCACCTCACTCCTCTCCAATCTGTCCTCAACTCCGCAGCTAGGCTCATCTTCCTCTCCCGCTGCTCCACTTCTGCCACTCCCCTTTGACAAAATCTACACTGGCTCCCGTTCCCCTACAGAATCCTCTTCAAACTACTCACCCTAACATACAAGGCCATCTCTAATTCCACTGCTCCCTACATCTCCAACCTCCCCTCCCTTCATACTCCCTCCTGCCCACTATGGTCGGCTGATGATCATCGCCACTCCTCTGCCTTGGTCACTGCTTCCCATGCACGAGTTCAGGATTTTGCCCGTGCTGCACCCCTTCAGTGGAACCCGCTCCCCCGCTCCATTAGACTCTCCCCGACCTTGCAAAGCTTCAAACGGACACTGAAAACCCACCTATTTATCAAAGCGTACCCCTCCAATGCATAACCTAGTCCTTAGGCTGCTCTTCCATCCCCCTGCCCCATGCCTTGAACATCTCTGCTTTGCTTGCATACTGCCATCAGGCTTCCTCCTGCTTGCTTGCACCTCATGTCATCTGTCCGTCGCCCCTCCCCACTAGATTGTTAGCTCTTCAGAACAGGGCCCTCTTTCCTCTTGTTGTCTAATCCCTCTTCTTGACACATTTCACTCAGCAACCATCTTTACCTGCTGTTTCTCCTACTGGTAATGGTAAAAGCTCCTCTCTATCTATGGCCACCAGCCCCAAGTAGTACAATGATTACTCCCTCGCTACTTACATCTAAGCTGTATTATGTTTTGAGAATTGTGGTGCTCTTTGTTACGTGCACTCCATTTCTGTTATTTATTTACTGTTATGCTAAGTTTTGTCTCCCCGTACTGTCCTTTGTACGGCGCTGCGAATCACTTGTGGCACCCTATAAATAAAATGTAATAATAATAATAATAATAATAATAATAATACTTTATATATACCAGTGGTTGCCAAACCTGGTCCTCAAGAGCTACCAACAGTTCACGTTTTCCAGCTCACCTAGCAGGTGCACAGGTGTAGTCATTACTAACTGACATTTTAAAAGAGCCACAGTTGGAGCTAATTACTTAACTTGTGATTCTGTGAGGAGACCTGGAAAACGTGAACTGTTGGTAGCTCTCGAGGACCAGGGTTGGCTACCCCTGGTATATACTGTACTAATGATTTTGTTGATGTTCTGTTGATGTTTGTGTGTTGCTTTACATGTTCATACTTTGCTTGGGAACTACAAGGCCGCTTACTGCACTGATCTCGTTGATAATATGCTCAATTCTTTCCGTACACTTGGTTGCGGGTGGTCTTCAGGTTGCCGACTGTCAGGATCCAGGCGCACAGTATACCCACGCCGGAATCCCGACGGCCGGAATACCAACAGTTTTTCTCGCTCGTGGGGGTCCACAACCCCCCTGGAGGGAGAATAAATAGCGTGGCGAGCGCAGCATGGCGAGTGCAGCAAGCCCACAAGGGGCTCATTTGCGCTCGCCACGCTGTCGGTATGCCAGCGGTCGGGCTTCCGGCGCTGGTATGCTGGTCGCCGGGAGCCCGGCCGCCGGCATACCATACCACACCCTTGGTTGCAACATGAGCATCAAAGTGCATTACTTCCACAGTCATTTGGATTGATTTCCACATTGTCTTGGGGATGTAAGTGACGAACAGGATGAGCGATTTCACCAGGAAATAAGGACCATGAAAGAACGGTACCATGGACGATGGAATACGCATATGATGTTGGACTATTGTTGGAGCATCCACTGCGGATGTCCAGGAACATCTCATCGCAGGAAATCACCAAAACGCGTTTTCAGCAACATGTTTAATTGAAGAAGATTTAATTTTGTTGTTTGTGTTCTAGGCTTCTTAGAGTTGATCTTTAAACCTTCATTTGATTGGCATTCATTACATGTATAATACAATATGTATAAATGTATAAATTTGTACGGATATATCTTGATAAGCAGACCTGATGGACAAAAACGAAAGTCACTTTTAGAATCTACGACCACAAAAGACCCAAAAAATTGTCTAAAATCTCTGTCGCCAAAAGATGTGTTCCCCAATGTTATAATAAATGCACCATGCATGGATACAACAACCACAATGACAATCACATGACAATTACACAACACAAGGGTAAATCATGGTACTGTTTCTTTTTTGTTACCTGCCTACAAAGATATGGCCAGCCCTTCTCTGCTATTTGGACCTTTGGTAGGTAAACAGTTATTTCAGTGGTGGCCTGACAACTCTCAACTTGAAAGGAAAAGGCAATGCTGTTAGAGAGTGTGGGAGACACACAGCTTGCCCACCATTGCCAGATAATTCAGTATACTTTTTTTTTTTAATTCAGTAATTTTTTATTGATAGTGTTTTACATATACAAAAAAAAAAACATACAGCAGCTAAACCTAGCTCAACAAACAGGTCAAGTACAAAAAGTAGTATATTAAAAACATCAATGACATTGGATTTACAGTATATCTGTTAAACAAGATATGACATGCAGCAGGCAACATATCGCATACTGTATATATAGTCAATACAACAATAAGGAGTCATTTCTAAAGCCTCCATGCTTCCCGCATCGCCCCAGAGCAAACAGGCATAATATCACATTCCGTATTAGCTACAGTATACATTACACAGGATACCTTCCCCTTTCCATCACGTCCCACCCACTCCAAGGGCTGACGTATTCCATCTATCCCATTTATTAGAGTATTTAACCAGCATGTCACTAGATCTAAACATTACTCATTCATGGCCAGAAACCTCGTTGACCAGAGCCTGCCAATGAGATATATTGGGTAATTCAGGGGAGAACCATTTTCTGGCTATCAAGACTTTTGCCAGAGTGGTTAAGCATAGTACATAACGATATATGACCAGAGACTGCATCTCTTCAAGGTCTAACCCGAACAGGCACAATCTAGAGTTCATTACTGGCAATGATGGTTCTGTAAGGACAATATCATTCCAAACTGCAGCCCAAAATTGTGCCAACCTTGGGCATGACCATAATAGGTGCCAAAAGTCAGCACCCTCCCCATTGCACTTTGGACAGCAGGTATCAGAGCGAAGATGTGCACTATACAACATTACTGGGGTACGATATGTTCTATGTAAAGTATAAAAATATACCTGCTGATATCGAACACACGGGGTAGTATAACGAATGGATCCCAAAATCTGTATCCATTGTTCATTGGAGAGATCGCCAATATTACCTTCCCATTTAAGTTTCAAGGGGTCAAACAGATGAGAATTAACCTGCACATTCAATGCGGCATAAATCAGAGATATGTGTCCCCTGGACCCCAACGAAAGGAGCAATTTCTTGACTGGAGACACCGATATAGTTAAGGGAGCCTTACCCAGCTGCGCCTGAGGTGCATGACGCAGCTGGAGATAGTGAAATAAAGCAGTATTAGCAACAGCATAGTCGCCACGTAGCCGCTCAAATGATTTAAGAATACCATTATCATAAAGCTGAGCGAATGTTGTAACTCCCATCCGCCACCATAAAGTATCCGAGGATAGGGGCAGTAGCTCCCTATAAGAGGCATTAAACCACAGGGGTGTATCAGTATCAATGTCTTGCCAGTCAAAAAAGGTGTGCGCCAATTGCCAGACCAGAAGAGACTGTCTAAGAATAGGGTGAAGACCAGAGAGAGTAGAGCCAGATAGCAAAAAATGAAGTAGAGAGAGAGGAGACTCCACCCACTCGGCATAGAACCCCAACAATGTGTCCCCACCTGCATCCAGGAGCCAACAAGAAAGGTAAACCAGCTGTGAGGCCAAGTAGTATAGTCTCAAATTAGAGAGGTCAAGACCTCCATCTAACTTGGACTTAACCAGGGCCTTCATAGCCACCCTAGGCGCCCCGCCTCCCCAAACAAAAGAGTTCAATACGCTGTCAATAGAGGAAAAAACTTTTTTAGGTATTTATACAGGAGAATGTTGCAGCACATACAGATACCTGGGTTGGATAGACATTTTAAATAAATTAATACGGCCCATCACAGTGAGAGGAAGCTTCTTCCACAGGTGAGCCTTCTTTTTAAAATTACGTGTCACAGGCTCCACATTTAACGCAACATAGTCCTGCGGACAAGGAGAGATCCAAATCCCCAAATATTTAAACTGGAGGGTCCACTGCAGGGCGCAAGAGGAGTCAGTCACATCAGGGAGAACACCAGATATGGGGTAGATATTGGACTTGTTCCAATTTATCTGTAAACCAGAATAAGTTCCAAAATGATTAACTAACTGCAACATAGTGAGTAACGAATTCTCAGAATCATTAAGAAATGAAAGCATATCGTCAGCATATAGTGCGATAGTATCAACATGGCTCCCAACCTTAATGCATACAATGTCCGGGGACATACGTATGCAACTAGCTAGCGGTTCAATGGCAAGGACAAATAGGGCCGGAGAGAGTGGGCAGCCCTGCCTCGTACCCCTCTCCAGTGAAAAGGGTCGTGACACATGACCATTGACTGAAACACGAGCAGCCGGGGAAGAATAGAGCAACTGGACCCACCGAAAAAATTTAGGACCGAACGCAAATTTATGAAGCACTTCCCACAGGTACCCCCATTCTACCGAGTCAAAGGCCTTGGCAGCATCCAGGGACACCACCACTGCCCCCGCCTCGGACCTGTCCCCTCTCTGCAGATGGCAAAAGAGTCTTCGGAGGTTCTGTACCGTAGACTTCCCCGGCATAAAACCCGTTTGGTCACAGTGGACAATAGATGTAACAACTTTATTTAAACGAACAGCTAAAATTTTAGCCAAAATTTTTACATCTGTAGATAATAGGAAGATAGGGCGATAGGATTCCGGGGAGGTGGGGTCCTTACCCGGCTTAAGAATTACTATTATTATAGCCTCAGACATCGAGGGGACAAAGAACCATAGTCAAACAAAGTGTTAAATAGTTCAACCAAATAAGGGGTATAGAATTCTTTAAAGCGTTTGTACAATTCAATGCGTATTCCGTCACACCCTGGAGCCTTATTATTGGGGAACGATGCTATAGCAGCATCTAATTCCTCAGTGGTGAATGGGGAATCCAAATATTCAACAGATTCCGGAGACAGTTGGGGCAATTGTATATGGGAGAGATAGTCTCTCAGTTGATCCATTGTATAAGACACTTTAGACCCGTACAGCGAAGAGTAGTAATCAAAAAATACTTCAGTAATATCAGGGCACGAGTACTTCATAACACCCTGGGGATCACACACCTGTTGGACAGAAATACTAACCCTCTCTTCCCTAGATAGGAAGGTGAGATAACTACCCTCAATATCCGCCTGTGAGTATAGAGAATGCTTGGAGAACAATAACCGACACTTGGATTTATCTAAAAGAAACGTCGTCCACTCCCGTCTGGCCATCTCCCAGCTAGCATGCAAGGAGGGGGATTTGTGCAAAATATAGTTGGCTTCTAAATGACAACAAATTTTTTCAAGGCGGGATTCCTCTTCCCTACTAGACCTTTTAATAGCAGCCACCCTTTTAATAAGGGAGCAACGGATAGAGGCTTTAAATGCATCATGCTTAACAGTAGGGGTAGGGCAGGAGGCGTTAAAATCCTGGAAGTCTCGCCAGTCAGCAAGCAAATCAGCTCCATCACCCATTAAGGACAGCCAGAATGGGTTAAGTTTCCAAAACAAGACCCCCTGGGGAGACAAAGGATCTAAGACCAATAAGACAGGTGAATGGTCGGAAATCCCTCTGGGTAAGTATTTAATCTGAGTTACCTTAGGGGTCAAATCTGGTGATATGAGGGCCAGGTCAATACGGGAGAATGTATTAAAAGTAGCCGAATAGCAGGAGTATTGGCTCTCATGGGGAAACCGGACTCTCCAAATATCAATTAATCCCAATTCAGTAGTTAAATTAGAGAAGGGGGTAGGAGAAGGAGATGATAGATCAGTATGGGGGCTCTCTCTCCACCTATCTAAAGATAAGTCCATTACATTATTATAGTCTCCAATACAGATGGTGGGAGTAGATGGTGACAATGCAACAAACGACATAGCTTGTCGCAAAACATCATTATTGTAAGGGGGGGAACATATACTGCAAGAATATGTAGAAGGGTGGAGTTAACGAAGGCTCTAAGAAAAACAAAGCGACCATACTGATCCACCTGACTATGATCTAAATGAAAATTTACAGATTTTCTGATAAGTACAGACACCCCCCTGGCATTTTGTGAAAAGGTAGAATGAAACAGCCATCCCACCCACGGTTTTTTCAGGGCAATCGTCTTAACACCAACCAAATGAGTCTCCGAAAAGCAAATAATATCCGCCTTATATTTTTTAGCTTGCGACAGGTCCAATGCTCTCTATTTTATTGTTAAGGCCCCTCACGTTCCAGCCGAGTAGGTGAAGCCCCTCAGATGCTACCAACATTGAAAGACGTTAGACTGGAAAACAGGAGAGAAGAAGGGAAAAGGAGAAAAAGGTGAAATGACACAATGACAGAGAATACCTCATCAGAGCACATGTAGATTCAGAGCAGCAGGCGTACAAATACGCAAAAGAGAGGAAGAGAAATAGTTCGGAGCAATCGAGAAACAAGGACGCCAGAACACATCCACCATGACTGTAAAGATACATTGCAGCCTTAAATCACCAGCAGTACTTGACCATAACAAAAAATACCAATATGTAAGCAAAAAAACAATAAAACAGCAACAACCCAACCACCCCCCACCCTGTACATCCATCAGGAACCTAGATATACCTATATCCCCAGCCAAACTTCCCGTTACCTAAACTAAAAAAAAACTAAATAGTAAAGGTTGTAAAAAGGGAACAGTTAGGAGTAGACACCCCCAACTACTATATCACAGCAAGATCTCCCTGTAAAGGAGAGTGGCCCCCGGTAAAAAGACATACAAATAAACCTTCACATACAATAGTCAACCCTATGAACTCTCACATAATTAAAAAAAAAAAGAAAAACCTGAGAGAGAGAGAGAAATAACCACAGAATAAACTGGCGGTACAATAGGAGCTCCATTCAGCGAGGTGCACAGGGTCTCTGCTCCAGCCATGCCTCGGCCTCTCTCGGAGAGTTGAAGAAATGGGTAGAGCCCTCATATATCACCCACAGTCTGGCAGGGAACAGCATTGAATACTGAATCTGCCTGTCCCTCAGCTTTCGTTTGACCTGAAGAAATTGGGACCTGGATTTCTGTACGTCCATAGCAAAGTCAGGGAAAACAGGCACAGAGTGGTTATCAAACTGCAACGGACCGTGCAACCTGGCCAGGCGGAGAATGGCATCCCGATCCTTGAAGTGGAGCATGCGGGCAATAAAGGTGCGCGCTGGGGCACCGGGAGGGGGGGCCTGAAAGGGTAAACGATGTGCACGCTCCACCGCGAATTGTGCACTAAAATCATCTTTTTTAAACACACTGAGTAGCCAGTCCTCCAAGAATTTTTTTGGATGTGTACCCTCTGCTCGCTCAGGCAGCCCCACAAAGTACGTTATTTCTTCGTAAGCGGCCCTCCATATCTGACAACTTGGTTTAAATAGCAGCCATCTGGGATGAAAGGTCAGCGACACTATCCTTGAGTGGTGCAGTCACATCTTCAATGTCAGAGACACGTTGCTCTACACCCCCCACACGCTCACGCAGCCTTTGCATGTCATGACGAATAACTGAGATATCAGACTGAACCTGGCCGATCTTGTCCATCACCCTCGTCTCAGACGTATTGATGGCTTGCAGAATTTGCTGTGTGGATTGCATAACATCAGTAACAGATGTTTCCTCCAAAGCGTGCTGCGGTGAGGGAGGCGGTGTAGCCTGGGTACGCTGGGGTGTTGGCCCGCGTGGATTTCTAGCAAATCTTTCCAAGCGCGCAGCAATGGCGGCAGCATTGCCGGTTTTTCCCATACTACTGCATGAGGAATAATCGCTCCAGGAAAAAAAGAGTAAATAAGCACAAAGAGAGTGGCAAAGTCTTATATAGTGAAGCTTTGAATACAGTAGATGCTTCAGGGAATTAAGAAACACAAAATGCATCCCTGAGTGTGATCAAACAGGATCCAAGATAAACAGGGCACAGTCAGTATTCATAGAAGGCAGTGCAGCACATCAGAATTGTAATCCAAATATGTTGAGAGAGACTCAGGCAACCAGCCCAATGCAGGGCCCAGGCATAAACATATATACTGCAGCACACTGGGTGGGAAGCTGCAGGCCTCTGTAATTGCCAGCAGCAGTTAATAATGGAGCATGTGTCCCAGCACCACAGAGAGGGGAGGGGAGAGTACCTTGTGCAGGGAGAGGTCACAAGCAGGGCAGAAAGCGCTGCTGCGGGCCGGGGAGGTCCCTCCACAATGTCCAAATCTCTGCAGGTACAAGGCACACAGCGGCGCCAGACATCTCAGGGGGTGCAGGAGAGGTTCACACAGCAGCAGATGAGTGTGAATTCCAAAAACACCAGGGTTAAGGATGGGTTCAAGGATGAAGAATAGGGAGCTACAGCAGCCTGCTGCTTACTCCATGCTGTGTCAGGCCACGCCCCCCCAATTCAGTATACTTTTACCTGGGCTTCGTTCCCAGTGTCACTCCTCAGGGCTCCGGCCAAACTACTTAACACAAGTGAAGTGGCCAGGGCTTAATGCCCATAGCCACAATATTAAGGGGCTCAGGCAAACTGCCTGCCTAGGAAGTGGGCACAGTAAAGTGTCACTTTGTTCAGAGTTCTTCAGGAAAGCCTGCCTAATTGATTCCCAGAGTGATCTGGGCCACATCCTCAGATCACTTTGCATAGAATTGGGCTCAGGACAGTGACCTGGGCTTATTGCCCAAAACAATAACACACGAGGGCTCAAGTCTAAGCCTGTCTTTACCAGGGTCTAACAACATGAGCCGAGTGCCCCAATTTGATTTACTGCAAAGCAACCGTAGCATCTGCCTATGGCCTGTTGGGTCCGAAGGGGCCCCGCCGCCCGTGGATGAGCCTCACGAAATCCGTTCCCACAAAAATCTGTTCCTAGAGGAACTATCTCCGATACTGTCTCTGCTCACTCTCCCTCGGCCTAGGTCACACATCGTTCCCATCACTGCCCTGCAGTGCCCGCCGCCCTCCAGTCTGTAAGTCAGAGGATCTGGAGTGTTTTCTCTGGTAACTGCCGCTCGTACTCAGCCGCACCACAGTCGCTGTCCCACAGCGTCTGCCGCTCCCCAGTCACTGCCCCAACAGCTTCCGCTGCTCCCCGTTCACTGCCCCAACAACCTCCATCACTCCCCAATGGAGATGTCGGACCCGGCTGGGGGACCTGACAGCAGTGCCAACGTGGAGGTGTCGCCCACATTGCAAAACAATGCGGACCTCTCGGTGCTGCAGATGCACATCCAGAAGCTGGTGCCGCTGCTGCTGGAAGATGGCAGTGACGACTGACCTCCCTGGAGGCTGCTATGGAGGGGAAGAGTGCTTTGGAGCAGATGAGCTCCTGTCTGACCAGCAGGTGCACAAAGTGCTGGTAAAGAGGAGCACACTGAAAGGTGAGGGCCCCCTGTCCCTTGCTGGTTGTAACTCCTGTCACTGGTGTCAATAGTTGGCTGCGGCCCCCACTCATTACACATAGTGCCCCTGTCCGGGCACTAGGCTATTTGTCCATAGTGCCCATTGTGTGCACCCATCTACCCCATCTCCTTCCCTATACTCACTGACCTGACCCCCATCAAAGAGTACAGTCACTGGCTGTGTCACTGCCCCCTGTTCCTGTCCGGTGAGTCAAAAATACATTCTTCTGATGCCACTCTGCAGACACTGCTGATATGGAGGTTAGTTTGCTTATTTAGTGCCAGACAGCATCCACAGAGCCATACATGTACAGTATTAACATGTACATTCTACATCTTTATGTATGCAGCCCCAGGGCTGTAACTTGGTGTGTGCAGAAGGTGCATTGCCCACAACGCATTTGCCCTGTGGGTGCACCCTCTACATATACCATGAGTGGCCACTTATTCCCCACGCTGATGGCCCCTCCTCCTGCTCCCCTGAGCCTGGCGCCCGCAGCGCCAAGCTCCAACCAGTGGGATCCTCAGCTGCTGGTCACTGCATATAGTCAGCTGGCCAGTAAATCCCCCTTGTGCTGTGCCACCATGGCCCGCCCCTCTCTTGGCCTGCAGTGCAGTATACAGAGGGAGTGAGTTATGGGTCAGGAGCCAGGAGCAGCGCAGGCAAAATGGAGAAATCATGTAAGTGCCTACACACTATACTACACTATATTACACTATACTATACTACACTACAGTACAATACAGTACACTACACTACAGTGTAGTGACTCTACCTGTCGTAATATGTTAAAAGAGGACTCTACCTGCGATAAAGTGTAGAAGGGGACTCTACCTGCAGTACTGTGTAAAAGGGGACTCTACCTGCCGTAATGTGTAAAAGGGTACTCTACCTGTCATACTGTGTAAATGGGGACTCTACCTGCCGTAATGTGTAAAAGGGGACTCTACCTGTCATACTGTGTAAATGGGGACTCTACCTGCCGTAATGTGTAAAAGGGTACTCTACCTGTCATACTGTGTAAATGGGGACTCTACCTGCCGTAATGTGTAAAAGGGGGCTCTACCTGTTGTACTGTGGAAAAGGGGACTCTACCTGCCGTAATGTGTAAAAGGGGACTCTAACATGTATAAGGAGTACTATTGTGTAACGTAAGATGTATAAGGAGTATTGCTCTGTGGCATAACGTGAATCAAGGCCACTAGTGTGTGGTGTACATGGGGTAAGGTATGCGGGTTGGTGTAGTGGTTAGGGTATTAAGGTTAGTTTAGGGGTTTAGATTAGAGTATTTTGGCTAGGGTATTAGGGTTAGTTTAGGGGTTAGGGTATTACAGCTAGGGTATTAGGTTTGGTGTAGTGGTTTGGTTTAGGATATTATGGTGAGTTTTAATTGTTTTACTCGCCAGGGTGGAGGCGAGCTGAAATGGCCGAAAAGTGACCAATTTCAGCGTGTAAATGGGACTTTTCATGTCGTATCAATTTTTTTTCGTTCGGGTTTAGCTGCTTCGTGCAGCTAAACCCAACCGCTATGGACGTGATAGGCGCAATAAAAAAGATCACTTGAATATCACCCTGTGATCTCACGTCACTTTAGACAGTAGATCGGGCACAATATAACAATTGAATACCGCTTTTATAGTTAGTTTAGGGATTTGGGTTAGGGTACTATGGATACGGTATTAGGGTTGGTGTAGTGGTTTGGGTTAGGGTATTAGGGATAGTATAGGGATTTGGGTTATGGTATTAGGGAAAATATAGTGCTATGGATTGGTTGAAGGAGGGGGACCCCAAACCGGTATCTTGCCTAGGACCCAATGAGGTCTAAATCCGGCTCTGGCCCGATCGCTTTCATTACAATTGGGCCCAGGTGTCAGCCTGTCTGCTCAACCTCACGTGATGTTCTGGGCCTATTACCCAGGTCACTTTATACTGGATAGAGGCTCAGGCCTTAGGCTTGCCTTGCAGTAGCATGGTGGAGTGACCTGGTCCTAATACTCAGTGTCACCCAAAATGAGAAGGAATCGGCAACTGCCTCCTAATTACTCCCAGGCCTAATACCTAAATATACCTGTCAGGCTTAGTGCCTGATGGTCTAGGGAGGATTAAATATAAGTTGTGGTGGCCCAGAGCTGCCTACTGGTATCAGCGGGAGAGACTGCAGTGGGGAGTTTCACAGCGCTCTTTTGTTTCCCTCCACTGCAGGCCTCTCCAGTCCTCAGCTCCGGCCTTGACTCTCACCAACAGCCACCATCCTCACTGCCCTGCAAGCTAATCCATGCTAGTGGCATATCTCTGCAATGCCTCTGGAATAAAGATTACATCTCCCACCAGGCCAGCTGACACTGGATGCAGGTGATGGAACCCCACCTCTGCTATCCCTGCCAGGCAACCCCACACACTTACACCATAGATACACATTCACATAACCAGGTCATAAGAAAATTTTACTTAAAGCTGTGTTGGAAGCAATACTATTACGTCTAATTTAAATAAAAAATGTGTTTAATGCAGATGTTTTCTTCCATCTCATCCTATAATACATGCATAAAATGTGCTTACCGCACATACCTTTTTGCTACTTGGACTTTCTGGTTGCTAGGCAGGAGGCTGCCGTTTAGGGGGAGTGGTCTGGCCAACTCAGGCGCGGCCGGACCGTTGGGGGGGCGGGCCGCAGCGGCTGCGTGACGTCTCAGCGCCAGCGGGAGCGACGACCAACTCCCGGCCAGCCGCAGGAGCTGCGCTGGCCGGGAGTTAATCCTCAAATACAAAGGCATCGCCTCTGTGATGCTTTTGTATTTGTGTGGGGGGGTTGGCACTGACATGCTGGGCGGACTAGCCCTGTGCTGGGCGTCCTCCCGCATGTCTGAGTTTACGATCGTAGCAGTGCTAAATTTAGCACAGCTACGATCAACTCGGAATGACCCCCATTATTCCAGGAACTAACACTATTTTAATATGGCATGATGGAACGTTCACTTTCTGGAGTTTGATGAATGTGGGTCCACTGCGGGGTCAAACCCAACAGTGTAACATTCTGCATCTGCTGTAATTGACAATGGAATCAGCAACGTCAGAGCTTGCAGTGGCAGCTGCTTTTGAAGCAACTGTCCTTGCACTGGAGCAAAACAGAATTGCTCCATTATTATACTATCCAGTGGCGTAAGTTCATCCCAGTTGCTCGTAAGCAAGATAAATATTGGTGTCTTCCCATATATAGATAAATATATGTATATATGTATATTACATAAAATGTCTGTGTGAAAAATGTATGTATATTGCATCCACACACTACATAGATCTGTTTTTTTTATCACAATGGTGATTATTTCTCTGATAATTATTTTACAAGTGTCATCATACCCAGGATTAGGGCCCACAACCTATTACACTGGAAGCAGGCACCTTATTGATTGAGCTCTTTGCTCCTGCATGGTAAGCATGAAAATTCTAACTATATGAAGTTACGTGTAATTGTCAGAGAAGTAACTTCATATATTTAGAATTCTCTCTCTTTCTATACAGGAGCAAATAGCTCCATCAGTAAGGTGCCTGCTTCCAGTGTAATAGGCTATGGGTTCTAATCTTGGGTGTGACTCTTTTAAAATGTGCATCTATAATAAAAAGGGTGTGACTTGTTAGGTGCAGGGATTAGTATTGGAGGGGAGTCGGCCATGGAGGAGTTGCGGCTGTCAATTAACTTAATTGAATGGTTTTGCTGAACACAGAACAGGAGGAGAGGTGCCTGGCAGCAGCCGACTCCGTTGCCTCCCACAGTTGTGCCTCTGATACTATCCACCACCACAACTTATGGCAAGTCAGAACATAATTAATGGGGAACAGATGGGGCATATTGATAGTCTGCATTTTATAGGGGTACAGTATAAGGTATTTTAGATATCACTGGTAAATATATACTGTATAAAACTCTCTTTTGCACATATGTTCCATTTTCTCCTGATATAGTAACACACACAGGGTTGATTTTGATTTGCATATAGGGGGGTATCCAATTAACCGCAATAGTGCTATGATCTTGAAAAATGGGCTGTTTTTGCAGGGTTTTTTATGCCCATATCCAATTAGGCCCCACGAAAAGCCATGGACCTAAGTATTTTCATGGCACTTATCGCGGGTCTAGGTGGCACTAAAAGCGGATAATGCTTCGAGTGTCCGAGGCAGGCGAAGCATAATCTCCAATAAGTGCCTGCATTAGGGATAAGCTCCGGTTTATCGGGGCTAATTTAATAGCCTCTGGTGAACTAATTAGCCATGGTAAATTACCGTGGCTAAATGGATACCCCGATAATCAGGGGCATTCCTAGCGAGAAGGAGGCCCATGGACAGGCTCCGTCTGTGCACCTCCCTTTTTAGCCGGTGGCAGAGCTTAACTCTGTGCACTAGGGTCCCTAGGGGATCCTAGCGCTGTCCCAGAGTCTACAGCGCATGTACAGATCTCCAGGAAAATGGCGTGGCAACCATTTCCCAGTGATTTTTCTACTGCGCATGGGCCATGTGTGCACCATGTACACTGCACCCAAAATAAATACGCCAGTGCCCATAATGCAATTACGGACACCTGCTGCAAACAGAAATCTAACAGAGTGTTAATGTGACTATGGGGGTTATTCAGAGTTGTTAGCAAACTAAAGAATTTAGCAATTGGGAAAAACCATGCTACTCTGCAGGTGGGGCCGCAGTAAAATGTGCAGAGAGATTTAGATTTGGGTGGGATGTGTTCAAACTGAAATTTTAAAATAAAGCAGCCAGTATTTACCCTGCACAGAAGCAATATAACCCAACCAAATCTAAATGTCTCTGCACATGTTACATCTGCCCCACCTGCAGTGCAACATGGTTTTGCCCAATTGCTAACCTATGTGCACTTATTATGAGTCATATATTTATGCAGTATTAAAGTTTAACCTAATAAAAAGTTAAAATTAATGTTTTAACCTTATCGATTTAGAAATATAAAACATGGAAATAGAGAATTTGATGGCAGAAAAGAAGCACTTTGCCCATCTAGTCTGCCCCTTTTTAAAATGATGGTAACCTCAAAACCTATTTGATCCTTAGATCTTTGTATGGATATATTTATGCCTATCCCAAGCATATTTAAATTGCTTTAATATATTAGCATCTGTCACCTCTGATGGGAGCCTATTTCGCTTATCCACTACCCTTTCTGTGAAGAAATATTCCTAAAATTTCCTTTGAACCTACAGTACAGTACTTCTTTCTAGTTTATATTTGATCAATCGCCCAAGAGTGCACCACAATATGACTCTCTTATCCGTCGCCTCTCCTCTACCCTGGTCAGTGCATCCCATGCGTGAATCCAAGATTTTACCCATGCTGCCCCCCTTCACTGGAACGAGCTCCCTTGTTCTATTAGACTCTCCCCGACCTTGCAAAGCTTTAAAAGGGCACTGAAAACCCACCTGTTCACCAAAGCGTACCATTCAACATAACCTAGTTTTGAGGCCACTCTCCTAACCGTCTGCCTCATGCCTTAGCCATCTATGCCTTGCTTACTTCCTAGCATGCTGTATGTACGGCGCTGCAAAACAGTTGTGGCGTTCTATAAATAAAATTTAATAATAATAATAATAATAATAATCCTTTTTGTGTGTTTATCTAAAATGATGGCAGGAGTAAACTTTCTAATAGATGTTAGATAATAAATGCAAATATCCAGTTATTGTGAATAACTGTTCATTTGCACTTTTGCAGAAAGGTAGTAAATATCCTAAGCTGAAGTCAGTTCTCAGCAATGAAGCTGTATATCTTAGAGATGAGCGGGTTCGGTTTCTCTGAAACCGAACCCGCACGAACTTCATGTTTTTTTCACGGGTCCGAGCAGACTCGGATCCTCCCGCCTTGCTCGGTTAACCCGAGCGCGCCCGAACGTCATCATGACGCTGTCGGATTCTCGCGAGACTCGGATTCTATATAAGGAGCCGCGCGTCGCCGCCATTTTCACACGTGCATTGAGATTGATAGGGAGAGGACGTGGCTGGCGTCCTCTCCATTAGAAATTAGATTAGAAGAGAGAGAGAGATTGTGCAGAGTCAGACAGAGTTTACCACAGTGACCAGTGCAGTTGTTGTTAGTTAACTTTTATTTATTTTAATATAATATATCCGTTCTCTGCTATATCCGTTCTCTGCCTGAAAAAAAACGATACACAGCAGCAGCCAGTCACACAGTGTGACTCAGTCTGTGTGCACTCAGCTCAGCCCAGTGTGCTGCACATCAATGTATAAAAGGCAAAGCTTATAATAATTGTGGGGGAGACTGGGGAGCACTGCAGGTTGTTATAGCAGGAGCCCCCAGGAGTACATAATATTATATTAATTTAAAATTAAACAGTGCACACTTTTGCTGCAGGAGTGCCACTGCCAGTGTGACTAGTGGTGACCAGTGCCTGACCACCAGTATAGTAGTATATTGTTGTATGTATTGTATACTATCTCTTTATCAACCAGTCTATATTAGCAGCAGACACAGTACAGTGCGGTAGTTCACGGCTGTGGCTACCTCTGTGTCGGCAGTCGGAACTCGGCAGGCAGTCCGTCCATCCATAATTGTATTACAATATATACCACCTAACCGTGGTATTTTTTTTTCTTTCTTTATACCGTCGTCATAGTGTCATACTAGTTGTTACGAGTATACTACTATCTCTTTATCAACCAGTGTACAGTGCGGTAGTTCACGGCTGTGGCTACCTCTGTGTCGGCAGTCGGCAGGCAGTCCGTCCATCCATAATTGTATTATTATTATAATATATACCACCTAACCGTGGTTTTTTTTTCATTCTTTATACCGTCATAGTGTCATACTAGTTGTTACGAGTATACTACTATCTCTTTATCAACCAGTGTACAGTGCGGTAGTTCACGGCTGTGGCTACCTCTGTGTCGGCAGTCGGCAGGCAGTCCGTCCATCCATAATTGTATTATTATTATAATATATACCACCTAACCGTGGTTTTTTTTTCATTCTTTATACCGTCGTCATAGTGTCATACTAGTTGTTACGAGTATACTACTATCTCTTTATCAACCAGTGTACAGTGCGGTAGTTCACGGCTGTGGCTACCTCTGTGTCGGCAGTCGGCAGGCAGTCCGTCCATCCATAATTGTATTATTATTATAATATATACCACCTAACCGTGGTTTTTTTTTCATTCTTTATACCGTCGTCATAGTGTCATACTAGTTGTTACGAGTATACTACTATCTCTTTATCAACCAGTGTACAGTGCGGTAGTTCACGGCTGTGGCTACCTCTGTGTCGGCAGTCGGCAGGCAGTCCGTCCATCCATAATTGTATTATTATTATAATATATACCACCTAACTGTGGTATTTTTTTTTCTTTCTTTATACCGTCGTCATAGTGTCATACTAGTTGTTACGAGTATACTACTATCTCTTTATCAACCAGTGTACAGTGCGGTAGTTCACGGCTGTGGCTACCTCTGTGTCGGCAGTCGGCAGGCAGTCCGTCCATCCATAATTGTATTATTATTATAATATATACCACCTAACCGTGGTTTTTTTTCCATTCTTTATACCGTCGTCATAGTGTCATACTAGTTGTTACGAGTATACTACTATCTCTTTATCAACCAGTGTACAGTGCGGTAGTTCATGGCTGTGGCTACCTCTGTGTCGGCAGTCGGCAGGCAGTCCGTCCATCCATAATTGTATTATTATTATAATATATACCACCTAACTGTGGTATTTTTTTTTCTTTCTTTATACCGTCGTCATAGTGTCATACTAGTTGTTACGAGTATACTACTATCTCTTTATCAACCAGTGTACAGTGCGGTAGTTCACGGCTGTGGCTACCTCTGTGTCGGCAGTCGGCAGGCAGTCCGTCCATCCATAATTGTATTATTATTATAATATATACCACCTAACCGTGGTTTTTTTTTCATTCTTTATACCGTCGTCATAGTGTCATAGGACTCCAAAACCTAAAATAAAATTGTCGGAGGAGAAGCGTAAACTTGCCAATATGCCATTTACCACACGGAGTGGCAAGGAACGGCTGAGGCCCTGGCCTATGTTCATGGCTAGTGGTTCAGCTTCACATGAGGATGGAAGCACTCAGCCTCTCGCTAGAAAACTGAAAAGACTCAAGCTGGCAAAAGCACCGCAAAGAACTGTGCGTTCTTTGAAATCCCAAATCCACAAGGAGAGTCCAATTGTGTCGTTTGCGATGCCTGACCTTCCCAACACTGGACGTGAAGAGCATGCGCCTTCCACTATTTGCATGCCCCCTGCAAGTGCTGGAAGGAGCACCCGCAGTCCAGTTCCTGATAGTCAGATTGAAGATGTCAGTGTTGAAGTACACCAGGATGAGGAGGATATGGGTGTTGCTGGCGCTGGGGAGGAAATTGACCAGGAGGATTCTGAAGGTGAGGTGGTTTGTTTAAGTCAGGCACCCGGGGAGACACCTGTTGTCCGTGGGAGGAATATGGCCGTTGACATGCCAGGTGAAAATACCAAAAAAATCAGCTCTTCGGTGTGGAGGTATTTCACCAGAAATGCGGACAACAGGTGTCAAGCCGTGTGTTCCCTTTGTCAAGCTGTAATAAGTAGGGGTAAGGACGTTAACCACCTCGGAACATCCTCCCTTATACGTCACCTGCAGCGCATTCATAATAAGTCAGTGACAAGTTCAAAAACTTTGGGTGACAGCGGAAGCAGTCCACTGACCAGTAAATCCCTTCCTCTTGTAACCAAGCTCACGCAAACCACCCCACCAACTCCCTCAGTGTCAATTTCCTCCTTCCCCAGGAATGCCAATAGTCCTGCAGGCCATGTCACTGGCAAGTCTGACGAGTCCTCTCCTGCCTGGGATTCCTCCGATGCATCCTTGCGTGTAACGCCTACTGCTGCTGGCGCTGCTGTTGTTGCCGCTGGGAGTCGATGGTCATCCCAGAGGGGAAGTCGTAAGCCCACTTGTACTACTTCCAGTAAGCAATTGACTGTTCAACAGTCCTTTGCGAGGAAGATGAAATATCACAGCAGTCATCCTACTGCAAAGCGGATAACTGAGTCCTTGACAACTATGTTGGTGTTAGACGTGCGTCCGGTATCCGCCGTTAGTTCACAGGGAACTAGACAATTTATTGAGGCAGTGTGCCCCCGTTACCAAATACCATCTAGGTTCCACTTCTCTAGGCAGGCGATACCGAGAATGTACACGGACGTCAGAAAAAGACTCACCAGTGTCCTAAAAAATGCAGTTGTACCCAATGTCCACTTAACCACGGACATGTGGACAAGTGGAGCAGGGCAGGGTCAGGACTATATGACTGTGACAGCCCACTGGGTAGATGTATGGACTCCCGCCGCAAGAACAGCAGCGGCGGCACCAGTAGCAGCATCTCGCAAACGCCAACTCTTTCCTAGGCAGGCTACGCTTTGTATCACCGCTTTCCAGAATACGCACACAGCTGAAAACCTCTTACGGCAACTGAGGAAGATCATCGCGGAATGGCTTACCCCAATTGGACTCTCCTGTGGATTTGTGGCATCGGACAACGCCAGCAATATTGTGTGTGCATTAAATATGGGCAAATTCCAGCACGTCCCATGTTTTGCACATACCTTGAATTTGGTGGTGCAGAATTTTTTAAAAAACGACAGGGGCGTGCAAGAGATGCTGTCGGTGGCCAGAAAAATTGCGGGACACTTTCGGCGTACAGGCACCACGTACAGAAGACTGGAGCACCACCAAAAACTACTGAACCTGCCCTGCCATCATCTGAAGCAAGAAGTGGTAACGAGGTGGAATTCAACCCTCTATATGCTTCAGAGGTTGGAGGAGCAGCAAAAGGCCATTCAAGCCTATACAATTGAGCACGATATAGGAGATGGAATGCACCTGTCTCAAGTGCAGTGGAGAATGATTTCAACGTTGTGCAAGGTTCTGATGCCCTTTGAACTTGCCACACGTGAAGTCAGTTCAGACACTGCCAGCCTGAGTCAGGTCATTCCCCTCATCAGGCTTTTGCAGAAGAAGCTGGAGGCATTGAAGAAGGAGCTAACACGGAGCGATTCCGCTAGGCATGTGGGACTTGTGGATGCAGCCCTTAATTCGCTTAACAAGGATTCACGGGTGGTCAATCTGTTGAAATCAGAGCACTACATTTTGGCCACCGTGCTCGATCCTAGATTTAAAGCCTACCTTGGATCTCTCTTTCCGGCAGACACAGGTCTGCTGGGGTTGAAAGACCTGCTGGTGACAAAATTGTCAAGTCAAGCGGAACGCGACCTGTCAACATCTCCTCCTTCACATTCTCCCGCAACTGGGGGTGCGAGGAAAAGGCTCAGAATTCCGAGCCCACCCGCTGGCGGTGATGCAGGGCAGTCTGGAGCGACTGCTGATGCTGACATCTGGTCCGGACTGAAGGACCTGACAACGATTACGGACATGTCGTCTACTGTCACTGCATATGATTCTCTCAACATTGATAGAATGGTGGAGGATTATATGAGTGACCGCATCCAAGTAGGCACGTCACACAGTCCGTACTTATACTGGCAGGAAAAAGAGGCAATTTGGAGGCCCTTGCACAAACTGGCTTTATTCTACCTAAGTTGCCCTCCCACAAGTGTGTACTCCGAAAGAGTGTTTAGTGCCGCCGCTCACCTTGTCAGCAATCGGCGTACGAGGTTACATCCAGAAAATGTGGAGAAGATGATGTTCATTAAAATGAATTATAATCAATTCCTCCGCGGAGACATTGACCAGCAGCAATTGCCTCCACAAAGTACACAGGGAGCTGAGATGGTGGATTCCAGTGGGGACGAATTGATAATCTGTGAGGAGGGGGATGTACACGGTGATATATCGGAGGGTGAAGATGAGGTGGACATCTTGCCTCTGTAGAGCCAGTTTGTGCAAGGAGAGATTAATTGCTTCTTTTTTGGGGGGGGTCCAAACCAACCCGTCATATCAGTCACAGTCGTGTGGCAGACCCTGTCACTGAAATGATGGGTTGGTTAAAGTGTGCATGTCCTGTTTTGTTTATACAACATAAGGGTGGGTGGGAGGGCCCAAGGATAATTCCATCTTGCACCTCTTTTTTCTTTTCTTTTTCTTTGCATCATGTGCTGATTGGGGAGGGTTTTTTGGAAGGGACATCCTGCGTGACACTGCAGTGCCACTCCTAGATGGGCCCGGTGTTTGTGTCGGCCACTAGGGTCGCTAATCTTACTCACACAGCTACCTCATTGCGCCTCTTTTTTTCTTTGCGTCATGTGCTGTTTGGGGAGGGTTTTTTGGAAGGGACATCCTGCGTGACACTGCAGTGCCACTCCTAGATGTGCCCGGTGTTTGTGTCGGCCACTAGGGTCGCTTATCTTACTCACACAGTCAGCTACCTCATTGCGCCTCTTTTTTTCTTTGCGTCATGTGCTGTTTGGGGAGGGTTTTTTGGAAGGGCCATCCTGCGTGACACTGCAGTGCCACTCCTAGATGGGCCCGGTGTTTGTGTCGGCCACTAGGGTCGCTAATCTTACTCACACAGCTACCTCATTGCGCCTCTTTTTTTCTTTGCGTCATGTGCTGTTTGGGGAGGGTTTTTTGGAAGGGACATCCTGCGTGACACTGCAGTGCCACTCCTAGATGGGCCCGGTGTTTGTGTCGGCCACTAGGGTCGCTTATCTTTCTCACACAGCTACCTCATTGCGCCTCTTTTTTTCTTTGCGTCATGTGCTGTTTGGGGAGGGTTTTTTGGAAGGGACATCCTGCGTGACACTGCAGTGCCACTCCTAGATGGGCCCGGTGTTTGTGTCGGCCACTAGGGTCGCTTATCTTTCTCACACAGTCAGCTACCTCATTGCGCCTCTTTTTTTCTTTGCGTCATGTGCTGTTTGGGGAGGGTTTTTTGGAAGGGACATCCTGCGTGACACTGCAGTGCCACTCCTAGATGGGCCCGGTGTTTGTGTCGGCCACTAGGGTCGCTTATCTTTCTCACACAGTCAGCTACCTCATTGCGCCTCTTTTTTTCTTTGCGTCATGTGCTGTTTGGGGAGGGTTTTTTGGAAGGGACATCCTGCGTGACACTGCAGTGCCACTCCTAGATGGGCCCGGTGTTTGTGTCGGCCACTAGGGTCGCTTATCTTTCTCACACAGTCAGCTACCTCATTGCGCCTCTTTTTTTCTTTGCGTCATGTGCTGTTTGGGGAGGGTTTTTTGGAAGGGACATCCTGCGTGACACTGCAGTGCCACTCCTAGATGGGCCCGGTGTTTGTGTCGGCCACTAGGGTCGCTAATCTTACTCACACAGCTACCTCATTGCGCCTCTTTTTTTCTTTGCGTCATGTGCTGTTTGGGGAGGGTTTTTTGGAAGGGACATCCTGCGTGACACTGCAGTGCCACTCCTAGATGGGCCCGGTGTTTGTGTCGGCCACTAGGGTCGCTTATCTTACTCACACAGCGACCTCGGTGCAAATTTTAGGACTAAAAATAATATTGTGAGGTGTGATGTGTTCAGAATAGGCTGAAAATGAGTGTAAATTATGTTTTTTGAGGTTAATAATACTTTGGGATCAAAATTACCCCCAAATTCTATGATTTAAGCTGTTTTTTAGGGTTTTTTGAAAAAAACACCCGAATCCAAAACACACCCGAATCCGACAAAAAAAATTCGGTGAGGTTTTGCCAAAACGCGGTCGAACCCAAAACACGGCCGCGGAACCGAACCCAAAACCAAAACACAAAACCCGAAAAATTTCCGGCGCTCATCTCTAGTATATCTAGGTAAGTAAACATCACTGAAGTAGCACAGGATGCAGCTCCTTGATATTAAGAAATACCTTGACCAAATTATTTCCTGTCAATTTTGCAACATCTTAATGTGACATGAATTCCCAGTATATTCTCTTATCCAGACAAAGATGTTCTACAAACAATTCCAGAGATATGCCCAAATAAATCTATAGTGTTTCTTCTATTTAACTAGCAAAATGTATTTGTAATGGGGAAGTAGGAATTGAAAACATGATTTTGAATTCTATATAAAGAAAAGAATCAAACAAGAACAGACACTAAACTATACAGTATATGATGCACTGGAGGGAAATACAAAATGCTCTTTTACAATATTGGAGTAATAATATCTGTCACTAGTAACTCAAAGGTTAATCAGCCTCCTACACAGGCATATTACACTGGTAATACACATTTAACTAGAATAGAAATATCCTCCATAGAAACTAGAATCCTATTTTAAAAATCAGTAAAGAATAATTTCAGGTTTTCATTGCTCATCAGAATTGCCATGGGAAATAAAGGGGACTTATCTATGAGCATCTGGAAACATATAGTTTAATGTATATTGAAACTACAGCTGCCTTACTGAGACTAGAACTCAATTCTTTTACTCCCAACCCTGCAATACTTTGCATCTGAACACATTACATTCTGTTTTATTACCTCTGTTATAACTTTTTGGCAATATTCTTGTGTTAGGACTTTCCAATGAGTTGTTGACATGAATTAGGAGAGAGAGGTTGTATAGGGCAATCCCAGACTTTTATACTGTAGCTTTATTCTTAAATGAAGGCTAAATCTTTTGCCAGAAATTCAAGGTAGGGAGGTTCATTTATACTGTGCAAGAATTGGAGATGAGCGGGTTCGGTTTCTCTGAATCCGAACCCGCCCGAACTTCATGTTTTTTTACACGGGTCCGAGCGACTCGGATCTTCCCGCCTTGCTCGGTTAACCCGAGCGCGCCCGAACATCATCATCACGCTGTCGGATTCTCGCGAGGCTTGGATTCTATCGCGAGACTCGGATTCTATATAAGGAGCCATGCGTCGCGGCCATTTTCACACGTGCATTGAGATTGATAGGTAGAGGACGTGGCTGGCGTCCTCTCCGTTTAGAAATTAAAATAGATAGGAGAGTGAGAGTGAGACACTTCATTTACTTACTGGAGCTTAGGAGGAGTTATACTAGTGACTGATGACCAGTGACCTGACCACCAGTGCAGTTTTATAATTTATTATTATTTAATAATCCGTTCTGTTCTTGTTCTCTGCCTGAAAAAAACGATACACAGTGACTCAGTCACACTCACATACCATATCTGTGCTCAGCCCAGTGTGCTGCATTATCTATGTATAATATCTGACTGTGCTCACACAGCTTAATTGTGGGGGAGACTGGGGAGCAGTTATAGGTTATAGCAGGAGCCAGGAGTACATATTAAACAGTGCACACTTTTGCTGCCAGAGTGCCACTGCCAGTGTGACTGACCACTGACCACTGTGACCAGTGACCTGACCACACTGACCACCAGAAAAGTATATTGTGATTGAATGTCTGCCTGAAAAAGTACACTCGTCGTGTGACTTGTGTGGTGTTTTTTTATTCTATAAAAATTAAAAAACTCATTCTGCTGACAGACAGTGTCCAGCAGGTCCGTCATTATATAATATATACCTGTCCGGCTGCAGTAGTGATATATATATATTTTTTATATCATTATTTATCATCCAGTCTATACTAGCAGCAGACACAGTACGGTAGTTCACGGCTGTAGCTACCTCTGTGTCGGCACTCGGCAGTCCATCCATAATTGTATACCACCTACCCGTGGTTTTTTTTTTCTTTCTTCTTTATACATACTACATCTCATTACCATCCAGTCTATATTAGCAGCAGACACAGTACAGTACGGTAGTCCACGGCTGTAGCTACCTCTGTGTCGGCACTCGGCAGTCCATCCATAATTGTATACCACCTACCCGTGTTTCTTTTTCTTTCTTCTTTATACATACTACATCTCATTATCATCCAGTCTATATTAGCAGCAGACACAGTACAGTACGGTAGTCCACGGCTGTAGCTATCTCTGTGTCGGCACTCGGCAGTCCATCCATAATTGTATACCACCTACCCGTGGTTTTTTTTTCTTTCTTCTTTATACATACTACATCTCATTATCAACCAGTCTATATTAGCAGCAGACACAGTACAGTACGGTAGTCCACGGCTGTAGCTACCTCTGTGTCGGCACTCGGCAGTCCATCCATAATTGTATACCACCTACCCGTGGTTTTTTTTTTTTCTTCTTCTTTATACATACTACATCTCATTATCAACCAGTCTATATTAGCAGCAGACACAGTACGGTAGTTCACGGCTGTAGCTACCTCTGTGTTGGCACTCGGCAGTCCATCCATAATTGTATACCACCTACCCGTGGTTTTTTTTTCTTTCTTCTTTATACATACTACATCTCATTATCATCCAGTCTATATTAGCAGCAGACACAGTACAGTACGGTAGTCCACGGCTGTAGCTACCTCTGTGTCGGCACTCGGCAGTCCATCCATAATTGTATACCACCTACCCGTGGTTTTTTTTTTCTTTCTTCTTTATACATACTACATCTCATTATCATCCAGTCTATATTAGCAGCAGACACAGTACAGTACGGTAGTCCACGGCTGTAGCTATCTCTGTGTCGGCACTCGGCAGTCCATCCATAATTGTAAACCACCTACCCGTGTTTTTTTTTTTCTTTCTTCTTTATACATACTACATCTCATTATCAACCAGTCTATATTAGCAGCAGACACAGTACAGTACGGTAGTCCACGGCTGTAGCTACCTCTGTGTCGGCACTCGGCAGTCCATCTATAATTGTATACCACCTACCCGTGGTTTTTTTTTTCTTTCTTCTTTATACATACTACATCTCATTATCAACCAGTCTATATTAGCAGCAGACACAGTACGGTAGTTCACGGCTGTAGCTACCTCTGTGTCGGCACTCGGCAGTCCATCCATAATTGTATACCACCTACCCGTGGTTTTTTTTTTCTTTCTTCTTTATACATACTACATCTCATTATCATCCAGTCTATATTAGCAGCAGACACAGTACAGTACGGTAGTCCACGGCTGTAGCTACCTCTGTGTCGGCACTCGGCAGTCCATCCATAATTGTATACCTCCTACCCGTGTTTTTTTTTTTTCTTCTTTATACATACTACATCTCATTATCATCCAGTCTATATTAGCAGCAGACACAGTACAGTACGGTAGTCCACGGCTGTAGCTACCTCTGTGTCGGCACTCGGCAGTCCATCCATAATTGTATACCACCTACCCGTGGTTTTTTTTTCTTTCTTCTTTATACATACTACATCTCATTATCAACCAGTCTATATTAGCAGCAGACACAGTACAGTACGGTAGTCCACGGCTGTAGCTACCTCTGTGTCGGCACTCGGCAGTCCATCCATAATTGTATACCACCTACCCGTGGTTTTTTTCTCTTTCTTCTTTATACATACTACATCTCATTATCAACCAGTCTATATTAGCAGCAGACACAGTACGGTAGTTCACGGCTGTAGCTACCTCTGTGTCGGCACTCGGCAGTCCATCCATAATTGTATACCACCTATCCGTGGTTTTTTTTTTCTTTCTTCTTTATACATACTACATCTCATTATCATCCAGTCTATATTAGCAGCAGACACAGTACAGTACGGTAGTCCACGGCTGTAGCTACCTCTGTGTCGGCACTCGGCAGTCCATCCATAATTGTATACCACCTACCCGTGGTTTTTTTTTCTTTCTTCTTTATACATACTACATCTCATTATCATCCAGTCTATATTAGCAGCAGACACAGTACAGTACGGTAGTCCACGGCTGTAGCTACCTCTGTGTCGGCACTCGGCAGTCCATCCATAATTGTATACCACCTACCCGTGGTTTTTTTTTTCTTTCTTCTTTATACATACTACATCTCATTATCATCCAGTCTATATTAGCAGCAGACACAGTACAGTATGGTAGTCCACGGCTGTAGCTATCTCTGTGTCGGCACTCGGCAGTCCATCCATAATTGTATACCACCTACCCGTGGTTTTTTTTTCTTTCTTCTTTATACATACTACATCTCATTATCAACCAGTCTATATTAGCAGCAGACACAGTACAGTACGGTAGTCCACGGCTGTAGCTACCTCTGTGTCGGCACTCGGCAGTCCATCCATAATTGTATACCACCTACCCGTGGTTTTTTTTTTCTTTCTTCTTTATACATACTACATCTCATTATCAACCAGTCTATATTAGCAGCAGACACAGTACGGTAGTTCATGGCTGTAGCTACCTCTGTGTCGGCACTCGGCAGTCCATCCATAATTGTATACCACCTACCCGTGGTTTTTTTTTCTTTCTTCTTTATACATACTACATCTCATTATCATCCAGTCTATATTAGCAGCAGACACAGTACAGTACGGTAGTCCACGGCTGTAGCTACCTCTGTGTCGGCACTCGGCAGTCCATACATAATTGTATACCACCTACCCGTGGTTTTTTTTTTCTTTCTTCTTTATACATACTACATCTCATTATCATCCAGTCTATATTAGCAGCAGACACAGTACAGTACGGTAGTCCACGGCTGTAGCTATCTCTGTGTCGGCACTCGGCAGTCCATCCATAATTGTAAACCACCTACCCGTGGTTTTTTTTTTCTTTCTTCTTTATACATACTACATCTCATTATCAACCAGTCTATATTAGCAGCAGACACAGTACAGTACGGTAGTCCACGGCTGTAGCTACCTCTGTGTCGGCACTCGGCAGTCCATCTATAATTGTATACCACCTACCCGTGTTTTTTTTTTTCTTTCTTCTTTATACATACTACATCTCATTATCAACCAGTCTATATTAGCAGCAGACACAGTACGGTAGTTCACGGCTGTAGCTACCTCTGTGTCGGCACTCGGCAGTCCATCCATAATTGTATACCACCTACCCGTGGTTTTTTTTTTCTTTCTTCTTTATACATACTACATCTCATTATCATCCAGTCTATATTAGCAGCAGACACAGTACAGTACGGTAGTCCATGGCTGTAGCTACCTCTGTGTCGGCACTCGGCAGTCCATCCATAATTGTATACCTCCTACCCGTGTTTTTTTTTCTTTCTTCTTTATACATACTACATCTCATTATCATCCAGTCTATATTAGCAGCAGACACAGTACAGTACGGTAGTCCACGGCTGTAGCTACCTCTGTGTCAGCACTCGGCAGTCCATCCATAATTGTATACCACCTACCCGTGTTTTTTTTTTCTTTCTTCTTTATACATACTACATCTCATTATCAACCAGTCTATATTAGCAGCAGACACAGTACAGTACGGTAGTCCACGGCTGTAGCTACCTCTGTGTCGGCACTCGGCAGTCCATCCATAATTGTATACCACCTACCCGTGGTTTTTTTCTCTTTCTTCTTTATACATACTACATCTCATTATCAACCAGTCTATATTAGCAGCAGACACAGTACGGTAGTCCACGGCTGTAGCTACCTCTGTGTCGGCACTCGGCAGTCCATCCATAATTGTATACCACCTATCCGTGGTTTTTTTTTTCTTTCTTCTTTATACATACTACATCTCATTATCATCCAGTCTATATTAGCAGCAGACACAGTACAGTACGGTAGTCCACGGCTGTAGCTACCTCTGTGTCGGCACTCGGCAGTCCATCCATAATTGTATACCACCTACCCGTGGTTTTTTTTTCTTTCTTCTTTATACATACTACATCTCATTATCATCCAGTCTATATTAGCAGCAGACACAGTACAGTACGGTAGTCCACGGCTGTAGCTACCTCTGTGTCGGCACTCGGCAGTCCATCCATAATTGTATACCACCTACCCGTGGTTTTTTTTTTCTTTCTTCTTTATACATACTACATCTCATTATCATCCAGTCTATATTAGCAGCAGACACAGTACAGTACGGTAGTCCACGGCTGTAGCTATCTCTGTGTCGGCACTCGGCAGTCCATCCATAATTGTATACCACCTACCCGTGGTTTTTTTTTTCTTTCTTCTTTATACATACTACATCTCATTATCAACCAGTCTATATTAGCAGCAGACACAGTACAGTACGGTAGTCCACGGCTGTAGCTACCTCTGTGTCGGCACTCGGCAGTCCATCCATAATTGTATACCACCTACCCGTGGTTTTTTTTTCTTTCTTCTTTATACATACTACATCTCATTATCAACCAGTCTATATTAGCAGCAGACACAGTACGGTAGTTCATGGCTGTAGCTACCTCTGTGTCGGCACTCGGCAGTCCATCCATAATTGTATACCACCTACCCGTGGTTTTTTCTTTCTTTCTTCTTTATACATACTACATCTCATTATCATCCAGTCTATATTAGCAGCAGACACAGTACAGTACGGTAGTCCACGGCTGTAGCTACCTCTGTGTCGGCACTCGGCAGTCCATCCATAATTGTATACCACCTACCCGGTGTTTGTGTCGGCCACTAGGGTCGCTTATCTTACTCACACAGCTACCTCATTGCGCCTCTTTTTTTCTTTGCGTCATGTGCTGTTTGGGGAGGGTTTTTTGGAAGGGACATCCTGCGTGACACTGCAGTGCCACTCCTAGATGGGCCCGGTGTTTGTGTCGGCCACTAGGGTCGCTTATCTTACTCACACAGCTACCTCATTGCGCCTCTTTTTTTCTTTGCGTCATGTGCTGTTTGGGGAGGGTTTTTTGGAAGGGACATCCTGCGTGACACTGCAGTGACACTCCTAGATGGGCCCGGTGTTTGTGTCGGCCACTAGGGTCGCTTATCTTACTCACACAGCTACCTCATTGCGCCTCTTTTTTTCTTTGCGTCATGTGCTGTTTGGGGAGGGTTTTTTGGAAGGGACATCCTGCGTGACACTGCAGTGCCACTCCTAGATGGGCCCGGTGTTTGTGTCGGCCACTAGGGTCGCTTATCTTACTCACACAGCTACCTCATTGCGCCTCTTTTTTTCTTTGCGTCATGTGCTGTTTGGGGAGGGTTTTTTGGAAGGGACATCCTGCGTGACACTGCAGTGACACTCCTAGATGGGCCCGGTGTTTGTGTCGGCCACTAGGGTCGCTTATCTTACTCACACAGCTACCTCATTGCGCCTCTTTTTTTCTTTGCGTCATGTGCTGTTTGGGGAGGGTTTTTTGGAAGGGACATCCTGCGTGACACTGCAGTGCCACTCCTAGATGGGCCAGGTGTTTGTGTCGGCCACTAGGGTCGCTTAGCTTAGTCATCCAGCGACCTCGGTGCAAATTTTAGGACTAAAAATAATATTGTGAGGTGTGAGGTATTCAGAATAGACTGAAAATGAGTGGAAATGATGGTTTTGGAGGTTAATAATACTTTTGGATCAAAATGACCCCCAAATTCTATGATTTAAGCTGTTTTTTAGGTTTTTTGGAAAAAAACACCCGAATCCAAAACACACCCGAATCCGACAAAAAAAATTCGGTTAGGTTTTGCCAAAACGCGGTCGAACCCAAAACACGGCCGCGGAACCGAACACAAAACCAAAACACAAAACCCGAAAAATTTCCGGCGCTCATCTCTAGCAAGAATTAGAATTTAAAATGAGGCTTACTATTTCTACATAAAACTAGAGATGAGCAGTTCGAGTTCGAATACATCTGACAGAACCAAATTTTTTGTACCGAGACGAAAAGAGGGAAAAGAAAAGCCTGCCAAAGTCGATTCCTGGGAAACACAGATTTTACGTGTTTTAGATTGTATATAAGACTTTCCCTCATGATTTCAGGTGTCATTTTAGAATAATGCATGGGGAAGGTCGTAGGCTGTAGCTGTGCTGAAATAGTCGCCATTGGTGAGAGTTGTAGTGGTTGGAGTGGGTGGAAAGGGTGGAAAAGTTTTCATCTTTAATCTGTGTGTCTGTGAGGGTCAGACACTAGCAAGCAATCTGCAATACAGGTTCCTTCTGTGAATGTTTGTCAGACACAAGCACAGAATCTGCAATACAGGCTCCTACTGTGCATATTTGTTTTAAGTGAGCTGCACTTACAATTTTCTTTCACAAGGGTATTGCATCTTACTTGGTGTTTTGGCCCTGTCATCTATACCTCAAATTAACAAAAGCTGAAAGAATGTTTTTTTTCTGGCTTAAATTATTTTAATCAAATCTTTTAAATGAATTTAGATATTTAAAAGTAAGACTGTGCTTTTTAGAGGCCGTGTATATTACTGTACCTACTGGGTGATGTGTTCTTGTCAGCTGCACCCCAAAATAATAGAAGCTGAAAAAAGACATTATTTCTGATTTTAAAATATTTTTAAGGTCTTTTAATAAAGCTGCATAGTAAATGCAAGAGTCCCGCATTTCCCTATCTGATTGCATGTTCTCATTGCATGGACATAGTTATTCAATTATTTTTTACAAAAAAAAATGTGAAAATGGTATTTTCATAAAATTTTCGCATTATTTCAGTATCACCTAATTGTACTAAAGGGCAATTGGAGGATAATTTACAAAATTCTTTTACAAGCTCTTAGTATTGCATTTTTTTTAATAACCAGATCACAGTTCCCACACTTGTAATGGGAAATGCAATCTGCCCTAATTTACAAAAAAATAAAAAAATAAAAATACCTGAGGAAGACCTGTGATAATAACACTATCTTGTGATAGTGTTGTCAGGGCTTCCCTCTGGTTCCTTTACTCCTGCACAGCCTTCCCTTTCTGCTGGCAGAGAGGGCTGTGCTCAGATTTGGCTCCTTTGATCAGCCATGTGAGTCTGACACACATGGGTGATCACTGGTGGCAGCAGAAGGGCATGCATAGTTATACTCTCATGGCATTTTTCGTGAAAAATACCATGAGAAGTTTGGGGAGAGGATTTGCAGGGACAGAGCTTTCTTGCTAGCTCTGTCTCTGTGTGCAATATTTGAAACATCCGTGCAATATATTTATTTTTCTGCTACGGAGTACACTGGGCTCCACAAGGATTCACATCGGGGGGTGTAGAGTAGGATCTTGATCCGAAGCCCCAACAGCCTCAAAGCTTTGACCTTCTTCCCAAGATGCATAGTGCCGCCTCCTATATCACCCCGCCTCCGTGCACAGGAGCTCAGTTTGTAAGTTGGTGCCTTGCAGTATGCAGGCACTTAACAGGAGGCTGCCTTAAGCAGCCTTTTCAGAGCTTCATTTTACAGACTGACAGGAGAAAATGTAAGAAGACTACAAGGGCTGCTGCAGGCAAAGTCTCATAGACTTGCCTGCGTGCAGCTCCATCACCCCCAGCGGCGCTGTATACTCCCGCGTCCTGGTTGCTGGGCCACTGCAGTGGAGGCGCCGGCTTCTTCCTCTGTAATAGTGAGTCACACAAACGCCGCCGTCTCCCGGATCGCAGGGCCGCAGACAATGGGTAGGTAAGGGGCTCCTGTGCCGCACTTTACCGCGATCCAGCGTGGCCGTAGGAGGCGGGCCGCGCGCGCTGGCATGGACACTGAATACTGGGCAGCCGCTCCACTAGCCACCAGGGTTGGTTTATGGGCACAGGTCAGAGGGATATTGTACCAAGTACCCTCCGTTTTGTTTTTACTGCCCGCACACCCGGTGGGGATGTCAGCAGGGGGAGCAGGTCGGATCTGATGCCCCTCCCCCCAGCCCCAGGGCGCCATTTCAGCGATGTTCCCGCCCTGGAGCTGCTTCCCTCTCCCTCACTCCCGGTCAGCAGCCATTACAAACAGAGCCTTGCTGTTCCTGGGACTGCTGGGGCAAATCCTCCTCTGTGGAACCGCCTGATTGCCAGTGCTGTGCTTCCTACAGGACACTTGAGTATTCTACCTGTCACTGGGACTGTGTTAGTTAAGAAAGAGTGCATACATTCAGGGTTGTGTGGTACAAACGCCCTGTGATATACATCCAGTGTTTACTGTGTTTGTTATATCTATAGTTATCACATATAGCCATACTGAGTATTACTTTGTATTGCTAGTCCAGTGCAGTTTATGGTACATAATTTCTTCATGGTACGCTTGTGACTATATACGTGTGTGTGTGCATGCATGTAGCTGCTGCGTGGTTGCCTTATTACAGGGTATTTCACTCAGTGGGCTTTTCCTATAGTGCTATACCTGAGGGGGCCAAGAGTTTCAGGTTTTTCTCTATAATTAATATAGGATTGTATCACAAGATATACTGATGGTGTATTTTTACTTGTGATTTATAGTCATCATATAGTCTATATCACTGGAACTCCCGGTCTGTGCTATCATAGGCACACTTTACTGAGAGTTCTTGATGGGTATAGTGCTGCCACACTTTGTACCAGGTTGCCCAATATTGTGCACATAGTTTTGTCTGCTACACGTTGCAATGATGCTGGGGCTTCTCCCACACTGCGTGGTAGTGAGGCCACGGATGTAACGGAGGATAATATGGCAGCTGAGATTTCAGGTTCAGGGGGTTCCTTACCCCCAGTGGGTCGGTAGCACCTGGGGCATCCCAAGACCCACCTTGGGCTACATTTTCCACATTGTTAAACATGCTTGTAACTAAATTGATGCCCCCTGTGGGACCACCTGTGCCACTGCAACAGTTTATGGTCCCTGCTGTTAACCAGCCATGGGCGGATCAGCTTTCCACTCAGTTACAGCATTTGAACTGATCTATGACTAAATCTAAGTGTCACTCTCGCCCGCCTAAGACTAAGTCGTCTTCTAAACGGGCCATTACCTCCTCCCAATCCACTGCTATTCCAGACACGTCCTCTGAGGAGGATGGTGCATATACTAACCCCACAGACACTGACACAGATGTTTCTGATGGGGAAGGTAAGTCATTGGTGGATGTCCTGGATTTGATTGAAGCAATCAGGCTCATTCTTCAGGTGTCTGATGAGCCTGAGCCTGAGACTGTCTCCAAGAAACCAGATAGGTTTAAACGTTAGAAGGTGGTTAAACAAGTTTTACCTCATTCTGAACACCTGGTTGACATACGCCAGGAATCCTGGGAAAATCCGGGGATAAAATTCACACCGAATAAGAGACTGTTGGCTCACTATCCTCTCTCTATGGAGGTCTGTACAAATTGGGAAACCCCTCCGCCTGTAGATTCTCATGTGGCGCGTATGGTTGTTTCCTCTGCACTGCCAGTAACTACCGTCACCTCTCTGAAGGAACCAACGGACAGAAGTGTGGAGGGCTGTTTAAAAGCGTTTTAGACCCTAACGGGGGCTGTGCATAGGCCAACAATTGCAGCAACTTGGGCTGCTGAAGCTGTTGAGGCGTGGACTCAGGAGCTTGAGGCCGAACTACCTTCCAACGCATCTGAGCATGCTCGACAATGTCTCTCGTATATTACCATGGCTTCTCTGTACCTTTAGGAGGCGTCCCCCAATGCCGGGGTGCTCACGGCCAAGGCTGCTACTACGTCCGTCTTGGCCAATTGTATCCTTTGGTTGAGATCCTGGTCGCTGGATATGGATTCCAAGAAAACCCTGGAGGTGCTTCCTTTTAAGGGAGACATTCTCTTTGGAGAAGACCTCAATAAGATTGTGGCTGATCTGGCTACTGCTAAAACAGCTTGCCTACCTAGTATGGCTCCTTCAGCGCAGAAGGCTAAAAGTACTTTCCCTCAGCCCTTTCATCCTCCAGGAAAAGCGAAAGGTCAGGCGCACCCAAAGCAAGCTCATGCTTCCAGATCTGCCAAGCCCAGACCGAAGCGTGCCCGGGCTGCCCGTCAGCCTGCTTCCAAAACTGACAAACCTGCCGCATGACAGGGCGGGCCTCCCTCTAGGGGATCCAAGGGTGGGGGGCCGACTTCTATGTTTTGCCCAGGAATGGTTGAAGACCACTTCAGATACATGGGCGAGGGAAGTCGTCACTCGAGGTTACGCCATACCCTTCAAGAACCGTCGCCCGCAGTGATTTTGCCTGACAGATGTGCCTCTGGATCCGACAAAAGCAAACACATTGCACTCGGTGGTACATTCCCTCCTGGCCACAGGAGTGGTAGTATAGGTGCCTCTGGCTCAGGGAGGCAAAGGGGTACTATTCACCGCTGTTTCTAGTCAAGAAACCGAATGGGTCCTCGCGGCCCATTCTCAATCTGAAGTCCTTGAACAAGCATGTGCGGATCTCCAAGTTTCGTATGGAAACGCTGCAATCTATTGTTCTGGCTATGGAACCTGGGGACTATATGGTCTCCCTGGACATTCAGGATACCTACCAACATATTCCTTTCCTATTGCGGTATCTCATCAGCAGTACCTGCGATTTGCGGTGGGCAACCTTCATTACCAATTTCAGGTGTTACCCTTTGGTTTGACAACTCCCCGAGTTTTCACCAAAGTAATGGCGGTCATGACGGCTACACTCCACCGTCAAGGGGTCAGGATCCTACCGTACTTGGACGATTTGTTGATCCTGGCAAATTCCCCAGAAATTCTCCTGTGTCTTCTAGATCTGATGGTCCAGTTCATGAAAGCCCACGGGTGGCAAATCAACTGGAAGAAATCCTCCCTGAAGTCCTGTTCGGAGCATGTTACATCTGGGAGCGTTATTGGACACTCACAACCAACGGTTGTTCTTGTCTCAGGAGAAAGTCCTGAAGCTTCAGGACAGGATTCGATGATTCCTATCTCGTCCACATCTGTCGATACATTCGGCTATGCAAGTGCTAGGTCTCATGGTGTCGGCTTTTGAAATGGTGGAGTATGCTCAATTCCATTCTCGCCCTCTGCAGAAGTTAAATTCTGACCAAGTGGGACAGCCTGCCATACCGGATCAAATCTCACATGATCTCCTTGTCTCCGGAGGTCCTCCTGTCACTGAGCTGGTGGCTTCAGGACCAAAGATTGAGCAGGGGCCGTCCCTTCTGGATATCCAACTGGGTCCTGCTGACGACGGATGACAGTCTGAGAGGTTGGGGCACGGTGTTCAAACAACACTCTCTCCAGGGTCAGTGGATCGAGGAGTCATCTCTACTCCCGATAAACATTCTGGAATTGCGGGCAGTGTTAAATGCGTTGACAATGGCCTAACAGCTGATACAGAACAGACCTGTTCAAGTACAATTGGACAACGCCACCACGGTCGCATACATCAATCATCAAGGCGGCACTCGAAGTCGCATGGCAATGAAGGAAGTATCAAGGATTCTTCAGTGGGCAGAACGCCATCTGCCGGCCATATCCGCAGTGTTCATTCCGGGGGTCCTAAACTGGGAAGTGGACTTTCTCAGTCGTCAGGATGTACACGCCGGAGAGTGGAACCTCCATCCAGAGGTGTTTCAACTTCTCGTGGACACGTGGGGCCTTCCAGATGTGGGCATGATGGCATCTCGACACAATCACAAGGTTCCGGTCTTCGGAGCAAGGACAAGGGATCCTCATGCAGCATTCATGGATGCTCTGTCAATCCCAGGGAACTTTTGACTGCCTTATGTGTTCCCTCCGGTGTCACTCCTGCCCTGAGTAATACGGAAGTTCAAATAAGAAGGAGGAAACCTACTTCTGGTCGCTCCAGCGCGGCACTGGTTCTCCGATCTACATGGCCTCTCGCTAGATCGTCCCCTTCTACTTCCACAATGAGCAGACCTCCTCGTTCAGAGCCCTTGTGTTTACAGGATTTGGCCCGTCTGGCTTTGACGGCATGGGTCTTGAAGCTTCCATCCTGAGGGCCAAGGGTTTTTCTGAGGAGGTCGT
The DNA here is from genome assembly GCF_028390025.1 of Pseudophryne corroboree. Lineage (NCBI taxonomy): Eukaryota > Metazoa > Chordata > Amphibia > Anura > Myobatrachidae > Pseudophryne > Pseudophryne corroboree. The sequence continues at coordinate 674,107,986 of NC_086444.1, forward strand.
TCAAGCTATGTTGAAGGCCCGTAAGCCGGCTTCTGCTCGGATTTACCATAGGCTCTGGAATACTTACTTTACTTGGTGTGCATCTCACAATCATGACGTTTTCAAGTTTAGCATGGCCAAACTGTTGGCCTTCCTACAACAGGGCCTGGATTTAGGCCTGCGTCTGGCCTCCCTCAAGGTTCATATTTCTGCCTTGTCAGTTTGGTTTCAGAGAAGGATTGCTGCCCTGCCTGATGTTCATACTTTCACTCAGTGCGTGTTGCAGATTCAATCTCCTTATGTGCCACTGTGGCCCCTTGGGATCTGTTGGTGGTTTTGGAGGCCTTGCAAGAGTCTCCGTTTGAACCTCTTGCCTCTGCTGACCTTAAGTGGCCTTCACTTAAGGTGCTATTCTTGCTTCAACTAGAAGGGTCTCAGACTTGGGTGCCTTATCCTGTTAGTCTCCCCATTTGATTTTTCACCGTGACCGGGCAGTTCTTGGTACACGGCCAGGTTATTTGCCTAAGGTGGTGTCTTGTTTCCACCTTAACCAGGAGATTGTGGTTCCGGCCTTTAATTCTCCTGAGTTGTCTTCCAGAGAGCGGCCTTTGGATGTGGTACGGGCTCTCCGTATCTATGTGAAGAGAACACCCTCTGTTAGGAAATCTGATTCTCTTTTTGTACTGTTTGGTTTTTCACAAACGGGGCTGGCCTGCTTCCAAGCAGACTTTGGCCAGATGGGTTAGAATGGTGATTGCACATGCTTATGTACAGGCTGGTCGTCCAGTTCCTGCTACAATTAAAGCCCATTCTACTTGGTCGGTTGGACCTTCTTGGGCGGGCTGCCTTTGATACCGCCGCTTCCCAGGATGCTTCCTTTGGACGCTGGGTTCTTTTGCCCATTACAGTGCGTTCCCTCCCATAAGAAACTGCTTTAGGACATCCCCGATGTGAATCCTTGTGGAGCCCAGTGTACCCCGCAGCAGAAAACGAGATTTATGGTAAGAACTTACTGTTGCTAAATCTCTTTCTGCGAGGTACACTGGGCTCCACAAGGCACCCACCCTGACACACTTAGCTTCTTTGGGTTGGTGTGGCATAGCCGCTGACACCCTCTCCTGTGGTGAGTGTGTGGTGTAATTGGCTATGAGCGATTGTCGTCTCTAAGTACCTGCTACTGCATTGGGCTGGTTAACGAAACTGAGCTCCTGTGCATGGAGGCGGGGTGAGATAGGAGGCGGCGCTATGCATCTTGGGAAGAAGGTCAAAGCCTTGAGCCTGTTGGTGCCTCGGATCAAGATCCTACTCTACACTCCTTGATGTGAATCCTTGTGGAGCCCAGTGTACCTCGCAGAAAGAGATTTAACAACGGTAAGTTCTTACCATAAAGCTCGTTATTGCAATGCAAATATGGGTAAAATTATCACATCCCATCATCAACTGAGATGAGAATAGTGATAAATACAGCCCCAAGAGTTTATGCGATTTATTAATATTATTTTTACAAAAATAATGGGAAATAATGTTTTCACACCGTTTCCACATTATTTTAGTGTCACCTGACTGTATTAAAGGGCTTTAGGAGCATTTTTCATGAAAAGCTGCTGCAAACCCTTAAATTCACTTTTTTTTTTGTAACAAGATTGCATTTCCGATACTTATAATGCGAAATGCGATCTGACCAAATTTACAAAAAAAAAAAATTGTAAAAAAATACCCAGTGTGCCCTGTGATAATATCCTAAGACAATGTTATCAGGAGGCTCACTGCCATATGCTGCTCCTGCACAGCTTTCTCTGACCCTAGTCAGAGAAAGATGTGCAGAGACTCAGCCAGCGTAATCAGCTATGCATGTTCATTGGACACACAAGCTGACCACTGTGTAAAGAAAAAATAACTTTTCTTAAAATATACTTACAGCCCCCTGTGATCAGTCCCCTGGTGCTCTCCTCTGGCTCTGGTCTTTTGATCTCCGGCTCCTGCACTGTGACCCCGTTATCTGCTGTAAACCTGCATATACAGCAGTTTACAGCAACAGATGACCAGGTCACAGTGCAGAAAGACGTCGATAACATGACCGGAGCTGGAGGAGCACACCGAAGCACCGATCACTAGGCAAGTATGAGAGGAGGGGGGGCGGGCAGCATGTGGGGGCCTGTTGCGACAGGGGTGTGACCGGTGGTGGTAGCAGTGGTGTTGGTGGCACATGCACAACCATTTCTCTGGGTATTTTTCATAAAATGTCATTGTACTGATTATCCAAAACTAAGGCTATGTGGACAAGCAGTAGCAGTACAGGTCAAACTAAAGATTACATGTGACAACTCACTGGAAGGGTGTATTGCCTTCAAAAACTGGTAGGGTGTATATCCTTCAATAGCAGTATCTAACAAAACACCAGCTCATTCACAAGCAGGCTTATCTCTATCGCTAGCTTCATTAAGAAGTACTGTATATATATATATATATATACATATATAATTATATATACACAATATACAGTGTATATATATATATATATATATATATATATATATATATATATATACAGTGGTAGGGGACGCCTCATAGTATAGAGGCGTCAATTTATTTATAAACTACCATATAAAAAAGGAAACCACATAAACACATTGTAGCTCATACCAGACTGCAACCAGTAAGGGCTGGTTACCACATGATAGAATAAAAACTCACCGCAAACACAGGAACACCACTGCAGTACGCCTCCTACTGCTGACCACCACCAACGATTGCCATGGGCCAGATCACTGAAGCTAGACAGTGTGTGCCGTGGACAGAGAAACATCACAGAGCTCCGCTCTAACGCATTTCATCTAGAGATGAGCGCCTGAAATTTTTCGGGTTTTGTGTTTTGGTTTTGGGTTCGGTTCCGCGGCCGTGTTTTGGGTTCGACCGCGTTTTGGCAAAACCTCACCGAATTTTTTTTGTCGGATTCGGGTGTGTTTTGGATTCGGGTGTTTTTTTTTCAAAAAACCCTAAAAAAGAGCTTAAATCATAGAATTTGGGGGTCATTTTGATCCCAAAGTATTATTAACCTCAAAAACCATAATTTACACTCATTTTCAGTCTATTCTGAATACCTCACACCTCACAATATTATTTTTAGTCCTAAAATTTGCACCGAGGTCGCTGTGTGAGTAAGATAAGCGACCCTAGTGGCCGACACAAACACCGGGCCCATCTAGGAGTGGCACTGCAGTGTCACGCAGGATGTCCCTTCCAAAAAACCCTCCCCAAACAGCACATGATGCAAAGAAAAAAAGAGGCGCAATGAGGTAGCTGACTGTGTGAGTAAGATAAGCGACCCTAGTGGCCGACACAAACACCGGGCCCATCTCGGAGTGGCACTGCAGTGTCACGCAGGATGTCCCTTCCAAAAAACCCTCCCCAAACAGCACATGACGCAAAGAAAAAAAGAGGCGCAATGAGGTAGCTGACTGTGTGAGTAAGATAAGCGACCCTAGTGGCCGACACAAACACCGGGCCCATCTAGGAGTGGCACTGCAGTGTCACGCAGGATGTCCCTTCCAAAAAACCCTCCCCAAACAGCACATGACGCAAAGAAAAAAAGAGGCGCAATGAGGTAGCTGACTGTGTGAGTAAGATAAGCGACCCTAGTGGCCGACACAAACACCGGGCCCATCTAGGAGTGGCACTGCAGTGTCACGCAGGATGGCCCTTCCAAAAAACCCTCCCCAAACAGCACATGACGCAAAGAAAAAGAAAAGAAAAAAGAGGTGCAAGATGGAATTGTCCTTGGGCCCTCCCACCCACCCTTATGTTGTATAAACAGGACATGCACACTTTAACCAACCCATCATTTCAGTGACAGGGTCTGCCACACGACTGTGACTGATATGACGGGTTGGTTTGGACCCCCCCCAAAAAAGAAGCAATTAATCTCTCCTTGCACAAACTGGCTCTACAGAGGCAAGATGTCCACCTCATCATCATCCTCCGATATATCACCGTGTACATCCCCCTCCTCACAGATTATCAATTCGTCCCCACTGGAATCCACCATCTCAGCACCCTGTGTACTTTGTGGAGGCAATTGCTGCTGGTGAATGTCTCCACGGAGGAATTGATTATAATTCATTTTAATGAACATCATCTTCTCCACATTTTCTGGATGTAACCTCGTACGCCGATTGCTGACAAGGTGAGCGGCGGCACTAAACACTCTTTCGGAGTACACACTTGTGGGAGGGCAACTTAGGTAGAATAAAGCCAGTTTGTGCAAGGGCCTCCAAATTGCCTCTTTTTCCTGCCAGTATAAGTACGGACTGTGTGACGTGCCTACTTGGATGCGGTCACTCATATAATCCTCCACCATTCTTTCAATGGTGAGAGAATCATATGCAGTGACAGTAGACGACATGTCCGTAATCGTTGTCAGGTCCTTCAATCCGGACCAGATGTCAGCATCAGCAGTCGCTCCAGACTGCCCTGCATCACCGCCAGCGGGTGGGCTCGGAATTCTGAGCCTTTTCCTCGCACCCCCAGTTGCGGGAGAATGTGAAGGAGGAGATGTTGTTGACAGGTCGCGTTCCGCTTGACTTGACAATTTTCTCACCAGCAGGTCTTTCAACCCCAGCAGACTTGTGTCTGCCGGAAAGAGAGATCCAAGGTAGGCTTTAAATCTAGGATCGAGCACGGTGGCCAAAATGTAGTGCTCTGATTTCAACAGATTGACCACCCGTGAATCCTTGTTAAGCGAATTAAGGGCTCCATCCACAAGTCCCACATGCCTAGCGGAATCGCTCCGTGTTAGCTCCTCCTTCAATGTCTCCAGCTTCTTCTGCAAAAGCCTGATGAGGGGAATGACCTGACTCAGGCTGGCAGTGTCTGAACTGACTTCACGTGTGGCAAGTTCAAAGGGCATCAGAACCTTGCACAACGTTGAAATCATTCTCCACTGCGCTTGAGACAGGTGCATTCCACCTCCTATATCGTGCTCAATTGTATAGGCTTGAAAGGCCTTTTGCTGCTCCTCCAACCTCTGAAGCATATAGAGGGTTGAATTCCACCTCGTTACCACTTCTTGCTTCAGATGATGGCAGGGCAGGTTCAGTAGTTTTTGGTGGTGCTCCAGTTTTCTGTACGTGGTGCCTGTACGCCGAAAGTGTCCCGCAATTCTTCTGGCCACCGACAGCATCTCTTGCACGCCCCTGTCGTTTTTAAAAAAATTCTGCACCACCAAATTCAAGGTATGTGCAAAACATGGGACGTGCTGGAATTTGCCCAGATTTAATGCACACACAATATTGCTGGCATTGTCCGATGCCACAAATCCACAGGAGAGTCCAATTGGGGTAAGCCATTCCGCGATGATCTTCCTCAGTTGCCGTAAGAGGTTTTCAGCTGTGTGCGTATTCTGGAAACCGGGGATACAAAGCGTAGCCTGCCTAGGAAAGAGTTGGCGTTTGCGAGATGCTGCTACTGGTGCCGCCGCTGCTGTTGTTGCGGCGGGAGTCCATACATCTACCCAGTGGGCTGTCACAGTCATATAGTCCTGACCCTGCCCTACTCCACTTGTCCACATGTCCGTGGTTAAGTGGACATTGGGTACAGCTGCATTTTTTAGGACACTGGTGACTCTTTTTCTGAGGTCTGTGTACATTTTCGGTATCGCCTGCCTAGAGAAATGGAACCTAGATGGTATTTGGTACCGGGGACACAGTACCTCCAACAAGTCTCTAGTTGGCTCTGCAGTAATGATGGATACCGGAACCACGTTTCTCACCACCCAGGATGTCAAGGCCTCAGTTATCCGCTTTGCAGTAGGATGACTGCTGTGATATTTCATCTTCCTCGCAAAGGACTGTTGGACAGTCAATTGCTTGGTGGAAGTAGTACAAGTGGTCTTACGACTTCCCCTCTGGGATGACCATCGACTCCCAGCAGCAACAACAGCAGCGCCAGCAGCAGTAGGCGTTACACGCAAGGATGCATCGGAGGAATCCCAGGCAGGAGAGGAATCATCAGAATTGCCAGTGACATGGCCTGCAGGACTATTGGCATTCCTGGGGAAGGAGGAAATTGACACTGAGGGAGTTGGTGGGGTGGTTTGCGTGAGCTTGGTTACAAGAGGAAGGGATTTACTGGTCAGTGGACTGCTTCCGCTGTCGGCCCAAGTTTTTGAACTTGTCACTGACTTATTATGAATGCGCTGCAGGTGACGTATAAGGGAGGATGTTCCGAGGTGGTTAACGTCCTTACCCCTACTTATTACAGCTTGACAAAGGGAACACACGGCTTGACACCTGTTGTCCGCATTTCTGGTGAAATTCTTCCACACCGAAGAGCTGATTTTTTGGGTATTTTCACCAGGCATGTCAACGGCCATATTCCTCCCACGGACAACAGGTGTCTCCCCGGGTGCCTGACTTAAACAAACCACCTCACCATCAGAATCCTCCTGGTCAATTTCCTCCCCAGCGCCAGCAACACCCATATCCTCCTCATCCTGGTGTACTTCAACACTGACATCTTCAATCTGACTATCAGGAACTGGACTGCGGGTGCTCCTTCCATCACTTGCAGGGGGCGTGCAAATGGTGGAAGGCGCATGCTCTTCACGTCCAGTGTTGGGAAGGTCAGGCATCGCAACCGACACAATTGGAGTCGGACTTTCCTTGTGGATTTGGGATTTCGAAGAACGCACAGTTCTTTGCGGTGCTACTGCTTTTGCCAGCTTGAGTCTTTTCATTTTTCTAGCGAGAGGCTGAGTGCTTCCATCCTCATGTGAAGCTGAACCACTAGCCATGAACATAGGCCAGGGCCTCAGCCGTTCCTTGCCACTCCGTGTGGTAAATGGCATATTGGCAAGTTTACGCTTCTCCAATTTTATTTTAGGTTTTGGAGTCCTTTTTTTACTGATATTTGGTGTTTTGGATTTGACATGCTCTGTACTATGACATTGGGCATCGGCCTTGGCAGACGACGTTGCTGGCATTTCATCGTCTCGGCCATGACTAGTGGCAGCAGCTTCAGCACGAGGTGGAAGTGGATCTTGATCTTTCCCTAATTTTGGAACCTCAACATTTTTGTTCTCCATATTTTAATAGGCACAACTAAAAGGCACCTCAGGTAAACAATGGAGATGGATGGATACTAGTATACAATTATGGATGGACTGCCAAGTGCCGACACAGAGGTAGCTACAGCCGTGGACTACTGTACTGTGTCTGCTGCTAGTATAGACTGGTTAATAAAGAGATGTAGTATGTATGTATAAAGAAGAAAGAAAAAAAAACCACGGGTAGGTGGTATACAATTATGGATGGACTGCCGAGTGCCGACACAGAGGTAGCTACAGCCGTGGACTACTGTACTGTGTCTGCTGCTAATATAGACTGGTTGATAAAGAGATGTAGTATGTATGTATAAAGAAGAAAGAAAAAAAAACCACGGGTAGGTGGTATACAATTATGGACGGACAGCCGAGTGCCGACACAGAGGTAGCTACAGCCGTGGACTACTGTACTGTGTCTGCTGCTAATATAGACTGGTTGATAAAGAGATGTAGTATGTATGTATAAAGAAGAAAGAAAAAAAAACCACGGGTAGGTGGTATACAATTATGGACGGACTGCCGAGTGCCGACACAGAGGTAGCTACAGCCGTGGACTACCGTACTGTACTGTGTCTGCTGCTAATATAGACTGGTTGATAATGAGATGTAGTATGTATGTATAAAGAAGAAAGAAAAAAAAACCACGGGTAGGTGGTATACAATTATGGATGGACTGCCGAGTGCCGACACAGAGGTAGCTACAGCCGTGGACTACTGTACTGTGTCTGCTGCTAATATAGACTGGTTGATAAAGAGATGTAGTATGTATGTATAAAGAAGAAAGAAAAAAAAACCACGGGTAGGTGGTATACAATTATGGATGGACTGCCGAGTGCCGACACAGAGGTAGCTACAGCCGTGGACTACTGTACTGTGTCTGCTGCTAATATAGACTGGTTGATAAAGAGATGTAGTATGTATGTATAAAGAAGAAAGAAAAAAAAACCACGGGTAGGTGGTATACAATTATGGACGGACAGCCGAGTGCCGACACAGAGGTAGCTACAGCCGTGGACTACTGTACTGTGTCTGCTGCTAATATAGACTGGTTGATAAAGAGATGTAGTATGTATGTATAAAGAAGAAAGAAAAAAAAACCACGGGTAGGTGGTATACAATTATGGACGGACTGCCGAGTGCCGACACAGAGGTAGCTACAGCCGTGGACTACCGTGCTGTACTGTGTCTGCTGCTAATATAGACTGGTTGATAATGAGATGTAGTATGTATGTATAAAGAAGAAAGAAAAAAAAACCACGGGTAGGTGGTATACAATTATGGATGGACTGCCGAGTGCCGACACAGAGGTAGCTACAGCCGTGGACTACTGTACTGTGTCTGCTGCTAATATAGACTGGTTGATAAAGAGATGTAGTATGTATGTATAAAGAAGAAAGAAAAAAAAACCACGGGTAGGTGGTATACAATTATGGATGGACTGCCGAGTGCCGACACAGAGGTAGCTACAGCCGTGGACTACTGTACTGTGTCTGCTGCTAATATAGACTGGTTGATAAAGAGATGTAGTATGTATGTATAAAGAAGAAAGAAAAAAAAAACCACGGGTAGGTGGTATACAATTATGGATGGACTGCCGAGTGCCGACACAGAGGTAGCTACAGCCGTGGACTACTGTACTGTGTCTGCTGCTAATATAGACTGGTTGATAAAGAGATGTAGTATGTATGTATAAAGAAGAAAGAAAAAAAAACCACGGGTAGGTGGTATACAATTATGGACGGACTGCCGAGTGCCGACACAGAGGTAGCTACAGCCGTGGACTACCGTACTGTACTGTGTCTGCTGCTAATATAGACTGGTTGATAATGAGATGTAGTATGTATGTATAAAGAAGAAAGAAAAAAAAACCACGGGTAGGTGGTATACAATTATGGATGGACTGCCGAGTGCCGACACAGAGGTAGCTACAGCCGTGGACTACTGTACTGTGTCTGCTGCTAATATAGACTGGTTGATAAAGAGATGTAGTATGTATGTATAAAGAAGAAAGAAAAAAAAACCACGGGTAGGTGGTATACAATTATGGACGGACTGCCGAGTGCCGACACAGAGGTAGCAACAGCCGTGGACTACTGTACTGTGTCTGCTGCTAATATAGACTGGTTGATAATGAGATGTAGTATGTATGTATAAAGAAGAAAGAAAAAAAAACCACGGGTAGGTGGTATACAATTATGGATGGACTGCCGAGTGCCGACACAGAGGTAGCTACAGCCGTGAACTACCGTACTGTGTCTGCTGCGACTGGATGATAAATAATGATATAAAAAATATATATATATCACTACTGCAGCCGGACAGGTATATATTATATAATGACGGACCTGCTGGACACTGTCTGTCAGCAGAATGAGTTTTTTATAGAATAAAAAAAAAAACACCACACAAGTCACACGACGAGTGTTTAACTTTTTCAGGCAATCACAATATAGTATACTACTAACTATACTGGTGGTCAGTGTGGTCAGGTCACTGGTCAGTCACACTGGCAGTGGCACTCCTGCAGCAAAAGTGTGCACTGTTTAATTTTAATAATATGTACTCCTGGCTCCTGCTATAACCTATAACTGGCACTGCTCCCCAGTCTCCCCCACAATTATAAGCTGTGTGAGCACAGTCAGATATATACATAGATGATGCAGCACACTGGGCTGAGCAGTGCACACAGATATGGTATGTGACTGAGTCACTGTGTATCGTTTTTTTCAGGCAGAGAACGGATTATATTAAATAAAACTGCACTGTCTGGTGGTCACTGTGGTCAGTCACTACTAAACTCTGCACTCTCTACAGTACTCCTAAGCTCCAGTAAATCAAGTGTCTCTGTCTCAATCTCACTCTCTCTCTTCTAATCTAAATGGAGAGGAAGCCAGCCACGTCCTCTCCCTATCAATCTCAATGCACGTGTGAAAATGGCGGCGACGCGCGGCTCCTTATATAGAATCCGAGTCTCGCGATAGAATCCGAGCCTCGCGAGAATCCGACAGCGTCATGATGACGTTCGGGCGCGCTCGGGTTAACCGAGCAAGGCGGGAAGATCCGAGTCGCTCGGACCCGTGAAAAAAAACATGAAGTTCGGGCGGGTTCGGATTCCGAGGAACCGAACCCGCTCATCTCTAATTTCATCATGGGCTTCTTCAGAGGGCTGTGCTCTGTGATGTCTGTGCACACCTTTATTGCCGGATTGGGTCAATCCTATAACATGTCTGCTAACACATATACATCCAGAAATCATGCTGTCAGTCCATCACTATCAAACTGCACCTATTTGTGCAGATATATTAGAAATGTAATATTTCTAGGAGTTCCTAAATGATAAATAAATAATGACTAATTAGCAACCTTGTCTGTGGATACACTTAGTTACATATTGCAGTCTTGCAACTATGTAAACAAATCAGTAATTATTAAACATATATGATGTGCTGACAGGCAGCTCCAATGAAACAAGTTATTGATACACAGGTGATTGATACAGATATTTGGGGTCTATTTACTAAGCCTAGGATGGAGATAAAGCACCAGTTAATCAGCTCCTGTCATTTTTAAAACCCAGCCTCTGACATGTCAGTTAGACAGTGATTGGCTGGTACTTTATCTCCGTCCACTTTATCTCCATCCAAGGCTTAGTAGATAGACACCAAAGTATCCTACATGTCATGTCAATTCCTAGCTATTTCAATGCACTTCAAATCAGGGACATAACTAGGTGTGTGTGGAGGGGGCACCGCACATAGCGCTGCAAGGTAGGGTGGTGCTGTTGGCGGCACTTGTCAATGATCTTTTTTAATTACTTTTACTTGCAGCTTCTCTCCTTTTTGAAGCCTAGCATCTCCTGACCGCCCCTATCTCCTACCCTGAACCCTTCTGTCACTAATACCTATACATCATTCATGAACTCAACTTGAGATTCCTTTGTTATTCTTTCTTTATTTCATTTCAAGATGCTGACATACCCGGAATTCGAACCCCTTCACTGAAACAATCTATTCATTAAGCTATCTGTCCTTGCATAGAAAGGTAGATCATTCTAAGCTAGAGAATTCTAACTATTTGAATCTTACCTTGTACTTTGTAAAAAATAATAATTTAGCATTGAGGCAGAGCATATCTATGTAGAGTGTGGCTGCAAGGGTTTCGATGGGTGACTGCACACTATATAGATCTGCTCAACTGCAATGCTGATTTTTTATTTATTTTTTACAAAGTACCAGTAGTTTCATATAGTGTTCATAATTTTTATGCAAGATCAAATAGCTCAATGAGTAGGGTGTTTGATTCGAATTCAACAGGTTATAGGGTTGAATCCCGGGAATGGCAGTATATTGAAATGTGCTATTGTAACTGAATAACAGCAAGCTCTCAAGATAAGTGCATAAATGTGGTATAAAGAGGATTTGTGTCCAAATCCATTTTCTTGCAGTGGTCCATTAATGTGTGTATAACACACTTACATATATCTATCTATATATGTACTCCTGATGAAGTCAAGGCTTGAGATGCCATAAGGACTAAACGTGTTGAGGAACAGAGACTGAACTGTATCTACTACACATCAGATAAGCTATTTTTACATTATTTTGATGTACGGGCATTTGCTTTGTTTTTTAACAAATAAACTGGTGTTAAAACTTTATTACACTATTTTGGCTACCTTCTTTCTTTTCATTGGTGACCATTGAGCATTAGAAGTACCATGAGGTTCTGGAGCTGAAGGGAGAGATCTATCCAGTTCGGGAATACCCATTTGGAGAGCGTGCGATTTAATGGAGTGGTTAATTCCACGCATGATGGTACTTGCGTTTTTCTAAGGGTGTTATTGAACTGGTGGAGGTTTTCATTTGAAGGATCCTAATATACTGCACTAATAGGCGCTGTTATCACCTTCCTTCTAGATATATATATATATATATATATTTCTGCTGCGGGGTATACTGGGCTCCACAAGGATTAACATTGCGTGTAGAGTAGGATCTTGATCCGAGACACCAACAGGCTCAAAGCTTTGACCTTCTTCCCAAGATGCATAGCGCCGCCTCCTATATCACCCCGCCTCCGTGCACAGGGGCTCAGTTTGTAAGTTGGTGCCATGCAGTTAGCAGGCAATCAACAGGAGGGCTGCTCCTGCAGCCCATATTATAAGCTATTTCTGAAGAAAAGAGGAAATCTGAAGACTTTACTGGATGTCAGTCAGACATCCCCTGCTGCAGCTCCATGACTCCCCCAGCGGCGCTGTATACTCCCGCACCCTGGTTGCCGGGTAACTACAGCGGAGGCTCCGGGGTACTTCTGGTCAGTCACACACACTTGCCGCTGCCCTCCGGGATCGCGTGGTCGCAGGTACAAGGGGAGGTAAGGGGTCTCTTTGGACCGCTGTTATTGCGATCCGACATGGCCATCAGGACACAGGGCACAGGTGGGGGTTTTTCTCTCTCTGTAAAACCCATTTTTATTATAGCGCAATGCCCGGTGAGGAAGCCAGCAGGGGGATAAGGCCTAACCTATAGCCCCTCCCACAGCCCCAGGGAGCCATTTGGGTAAATGTTCCCGTCCTGGAGCTGCATATCTCTCCCTCACTCCCTGTCAGCCGCCATTACACGGAGCTGCGCTGTTCCTGGGACTGCTTGGGCAAATCCTCCTCTGTAAAGCCGCCTGCTCGCCAGCGCTGTGCATTTTACAGGACACTTAAGTATTCTACCTGTCAAGGGACAGTGTTAGTTAAGAAAGAGTGCATATATTCAGGGTTGTGTGGTACAAACACCTTATGATATACATCCAGTACTTACTGTGTTTTGTTATAGCTACTGTTTATATCTACATATAGCTATACTGAATATTACTTTGTATTGCTAGTCCAGTGCAGTTTTATTGTTTGGTATAATTTCTGCATTGTACAATTGTGACCATATGTGTGTGTGCATGTAGCTGCTGCGTGGCTGCCATCTCGGGTATTTCACTCAGCTTGCTAATCCTATATTCTGTAACCTGTCAGGTTTATTACTAATATAGGTTTTTCACAGGACATACTTCCTATGTATTTTTCTCTGTGATTTGTAGTCACCATATATCTCTTGAATCCCTGGTTTGTGCTGCACACTACACTGGGAGTTCTTGCTAGGTATATTGCTGCTCACATTGTACTACGTTGCCTTATTTTGAGCTTTTTATTATGTCATATGTCACCTGCAAGGGACAACGTAGCTGGGGCTTCTCCAACATTGTGTGGAGGTGATGCTGCAGACACTTTTGAGGAAAACATGGCAGCAGAGAGTTCAGGTTCAGGGGGGTCCTTACCCCCCAGTGGGTCGGTAGCACCAGGGGCCACTAATGACCCACCTTGGGCTACCTACTCCATGTTATTAAATATGCTGGTAACTAAACTTACGCCCCTGTGAGTGCAGCAGTTTATGGTCCCTGCAGTCAATTCGCCATGGGCAGATCGAATCTCATCTCAGTTACAGCACTTGAACCGATCGATGACTAAAAAATAGGTCTCACTCTTGCCTGCCTACGACTAACAAGTCTTCTAAACAGGCTGCTACTTCCTCACAATCCACCGCTGTGCAATATTCATCCTCTGAGGAGGATGGCGCATATACTGACCCTACAGACACTGACTCTGATGCTTCTGATGGGGAAGGGAAGTCACTGGTGGATGTCCCTGATTTGATTGAGGCTATCAAGCTCATTCTTAAGGTCTCTGATGAACCTGAGCCTGATGCTGTCTCTAAAAATCCGGACAGATTTAAACGTAAGAAGGTGGTTAAACAAGTTTTACCTCATTCTCAACACCTGGCTGACATACGTCAGGAATCCTGGGAAAATCCGGGGACAAAATTCACACCACATTAGACTGTTGGCTCGCTATCCTCTCTCTGCTGAGCTATGTAAAAATTGGGTATCTCTTCCGCCTGTAGATTCTCATGTGGCACGCATGGTAGTTTCCTCTGCTCTGTCAGTAACTACCGTCACCTCTCTGAAGGAACCAACGGATAGACGTTTGGAGGGTTGTTTGAAAGTGATTTACACCCTAACGGGGGCTGTGCATAGACCAACCATTGCAGCGACATGGGCTGCTGAAGCTGTTGAAGCATGGGCTCAGGAGCTGGAGGCGTAGCTACCTTCCAGTGCTTCTGATCATGCCAGACAATGTCTCTCATATATTGCCACGGCTTCTCTTTACCTTAAGGAGGCGGCTTCCGATGCCGGGGTGCTGGCGGCCAAGGCTGCCACTACGTCCATTTTGGCTCAACGTATCCTTTGGTTGAGATCCTGGTCGGTGGGTATGGATTCTAAGAAAACCCTGGAGGTGCTTCCTTTTAAGGGAGACATTCTTTTTGGAGAAGACCTCAATAAGATTGTGGCTGACCTGGCTTCTGCTAAAACAGCTTGCCTACCAAGTACGGTTCCTTCCGAAGGCTAAAAGTACTTTCTCTCGGCCCTTTCGTTCTCCAAGTAAAGCAAAAGGTCAGGCGTACCTAAAACAAGCTCATACTTCCAAACCTGCCAAGCCTAGACCAAAGCGGGCCTGGGCTGCCCGTCAACCTGCTTCCAAAACTGACAAACCTGCCACATGACGGGGCGGGCCTCCCCCTAGGTTTTGCCCAGGAATGGCTGAAGACCACTTCCGATGCCTGGGTAAGGGAAGTCATCACTCGAGGTTATGCTGTATCCTTCATGAAACGGCCCCCTCATTGATTTTGCCAGACAGATGTCCCTTTGGACCCAGTGAAGGCAAACACTCTTTGTTTGGTGGTACTCCACCAATCTCTCCTGACTCCACCAATCTCTCCTGACCACAGGAGTGGCAGTACAGGTGCCTCTGGCTCAGAGGCAAGGGGTTCTATTCACCGCTGTTTCTAGTCCCGAAACCGAACGGGTCCTCGTGGCCCATTCTCAATCTCAAGTCCTTGAACAAGTATGTGAGAGTCTCCAAGTTTCGCATGGGAAGTCTACGCTCTATTGTTCTGGTCTTGGAGCCTGGGGCCTATATGGTCTCCCTGGACATACAGGATGCCTGCCTGCATATTCCTATTGCAATGTCGCATCAGCAGTACCTGCGGTTTGCAGTGGACAACCTTCATTACCAATTTTGGGTGTTACCTTTTGGTTTGACAGCGGCTCCGCAAGTTTTCACCAAAGCAATGGCGGTAATGACGGCAGTACTCCGCCATCAAGGGGTCAGGATCCTGCCGTACCTGGACGATTTGTTGATCCTGGCAAATTCCCCTGAAATTCTCCAGTCATCTAGATCTGACTGTCCAGTTCATGAAAGCCCACGGGTGGCTAGTCAACTGGAAGAAATCTTCCCTGGTTCCTGCTCGGAGCATGGTGCACCTGGGAGCGTTATTGGACACTCTCAACCGGCGGTTGTTCTTGTCTCAGGAGAAAGTCCGTAAGCTTCAGGACAGGATTCGATGCTTCCTATCTCGTCCGCAAGTGTCGATACATTCGGCAATGCAAGTGCTAGGTCTCATGGTGTCGGCTGTTGACATGGTGGAGTATGCTCAATTCCATTCTCGCCCTCTGCAGAAGTTAATTCTGACCAAGTGGGATGGCCTGCCTCACCGGATCAGATCTCAAATAATCTCCTTGTCTCCGGAGGTCCGCCTGTCACTGAACTGGTGGCTTCAGGACCATCAATTGAGTGGGGGTCGTCCCTTCTGGATATCCAACTGGGTCCTGCTGACAACAGATGCTAGTCTGAGAGGTTGGGGCACGGTGTTGGAACATCACTCCCTTCAGGGTCGGTGTTCAATGCACTGATTTGATTTGATTCAGAACAGACCTGTTCAAGTACATTTGGACAACGCCACCATGGTGGCGTACATCAATCATCAAGGCGGCACTCGAAGCCGCATGGATATGAGGGAAGTATCATTGATTCTTTAGTGGGCAGAACGCCATCTGTCGGCCATATCCGCAGTGTTTATTCCGGGAGTACTAAACTGGGAAGCGGACTTTCTCAGTCGTCAGGACGTACACGCCGGAGAGTGGAGCCTCCATCCGGAGGTGTTTCAACTTCTTGTGGACAAGTGGGGCCGAGCAATTTCTTCTAATTCTCATGACTTGCCCCTTAGGTATGTTTTGAAGCCATGTGTTGTGGTGTCCACTGGTTGCTAGGATGTAACTGTTGACATCCACAACCTTCCTGAATGTTTTTGTCTGTAATGAATTGTCTTTAATGAAGATCTCTAATTCCAGAAATTCAACTCCTTGCTAGTGTGAGTTGTGAATGTGAGAGTCCTATTCATGTGTTGGATGAATGAATTCAGGGAGTCCTGTGTCCCTTTCCAGATGAAGATTATGGGGTATATGCAATTGCGGTCGAATTGACGCGAAAGTCGAAAAACGGGACATATTCGACAAAAAAACCATGTCGAATTGGATTCGTCAATGCAATACAGTACTTTTCGCCAAAATATCTTCTGTTTCAGACTCGACTTTTTGCAAATCGACTTTTTCAAAATTCGACATGTCTGCAATGGTCAAAATGCAGCTTTTCGACAAAAGTATATTCAATTGAAGAATGACGATTCGACAACAGTGCTTTTCGACCGCAAATTCGTCATTTTCAGTCCGCCTCACTTTGCTGGCGGGATCTAATAAAAAAAATTTAATAAATTATTTTTTTCTTTCTTTTTGGATTGCTAATAGCATATCTATTTATATTTGAAGGGATTATCTACTTGGTTTGTCTTTTTTTGACTCACAAGTATTATTTAATTGATTTTTTAAAAGAATATTTTTTTCTTCACTCTGCTGAGGGAAATGTACCCATGATTCCACAGTTTTACCCAGGATACACTTCTGCAAAGCCCCTCCTATCTCCTCACTCCTGTTTTTTTGAGACTAGGGAGAAGGAGCCATTTCAGTCAGCTCTCTTGTGGAATCGTTTTTTTAGGACAATCCCTGCGTTTTAAAACACATTTATCCTAATTTTGTACTGACTACAATAATGGAGCCTTTTTCTGACCAGATTGTGATGTTCATGTTGGCTGCAAGCATGGAGGAAGAAAGGGCTGCTGAACATCAGGATCAAAGTCAGCAAATGTCTACATTGGGTGAGCCAGTATTGCGGGTTTCATTTCCACGTCCACGCCAGTATCGCACAAGGCGTGAACTGGAGGATCTCAGCGAGTTCGAGGTGATTCAAAAATTATCGCTTATCGACTCGCGACATATATTCGCTGTACGCTCTGTTGGAGGCCGACCTGGAACCTCGGGCACGGACCAATCGAGGAGTCAGCGGTTTCCAGAAACTGCTGGCTACGTTACATTTTTTGGCGTCAGGCACATTCCAGCCTACACTGTCTCAAACATGCGGTTTTTCACAGTCGACACTGTCGCGCTGTATAACCCAGGTCATTAGGGCTTTCCGCAAATTGACGATCCAGTACATCACATTTCCAGAGACGGACAGCGAATGTCGTGAGATCAAATTAGGCTTTTTTACCAAATACAAATTTCCCAATGTGCTGGGCGCGATTGACTGTACCCACGTGCAGATCAGACCGCCACGGAATTCGGAAGAATGTTTTCGGAACCGAAAACATTTCCATTCCATGAATGTACAGGCGGTCTGTGATGTCAACATGAAATTTTTGTGGGATTTCCTGGATCGTCTCACGACTCCTTCATCCTAAGCCAGTCATCGCTGTTTGACAAGTTGGAAACAGGAAACATGCCTGGTGGCTGGCTGTTAGGTATTTATTTTAATTGTTTTTATTTTTTTATTATTTTATAAATTTTTTTTTTTTTTTTTAGATTACCTACCATTTTTTTTCTTTTCTATAGGCGATGCGGGTTATCCCAACAAATCGTGGCTCTTGACCCCATTGTCTAATCCTGTTGGCAGAGCAGAAAAACGTTACCAAGAGACACACAAAGCATCGAGGCAAATAATTGAACGTGCCTTCGGTGTCCTTAAAAGCCGGTTTCGATGTTTAGACACTTCCGGCGGTGCTCTTTTGTACTCACCGGGAAAGGTTTGCGGCATGGTAAATGCATGTTGTATTTTACACAACATATGTGTCGCAAACCGTTTGCCGGTGACTCTTCGTCGCAGTGCTTTCCGACGCGGGAACTGTTCTTCTGCTCTACCGGTGGGTATGGACGAAGGAGATGATTCCCGACGGACAGTGATCCAAAACTTTTTTTCCGTTGCCTGTGAGTATACTTGTAACATTTGTATTATCGTGTAAACTGAGATTGTAATATTCTAAAAAAAATCTTTATTTATGTATTTCAGAGTTTTACGTCCTGTTGACGTACCTTCCCAGGCCAGTTTTTAAAGTTTTGTCCTGTTGACGACTCGTTACCCCCTGTTTTCTCCTGTTGTTGGGTTGCCGCAAATATTGGACCCGTTTATCCAACTCTACCATGGGCGACCTACTTCTGATGTGGACCTGACCCTCCGCCATGTAGCAGACAACCCCCCTCAGGTGAGATGTATTGCCCAAAACTCCCTTTTGTCCAAAGTCACCCCGGCATGTCCAAAGTGCAGCCCTCCGGCATTTGCAAAACTGCACATCCAATCATGCCCTGATGCTTACACATGTGTGTCAGGGAATGTTTGGATGTGTAGTTACGCAAGTGCCGGAGGGTTGCATTTTGGCCCGCTGTAACCTGCTTGTGTCATGTTGATTGTACCTCTTCTTTTCCCTAACAGGGTGACACTATTACCAATAGCTGGAACCTCATACTATTCTCTTCCACAGGTCTTGCGGAGTATCCTTCCCAAGTGGCTTGAATCCTCATGGATGAAGAGGGACACAACAGTTCCCCTGCTGTACCATGGGCGACATAACACAATTTCACTGCATCTCATATTTAACATTGTATTTACTAATAATTTAAATAAAAACCACAGAAAACTTCTCATTTTAAAAATTTATTGAAGAAAAATTGTATTTGATTTTTGAAATCAAACAATGAAAGGTAATTAAACAAAAAAGTAGTTTGTTCTTCTTTACTTTCTTTTCTTGTGTAGATAGATATCTGTGGGGAAAAAAAACATATTAAGTAAAGACACTAATGTCATGTTCATTCCTTTCCCCAAGAACATTTGTGGAACCACACAGCCCAGCATGACCCATTGCTGGGCTGTGTGGTTCCACAAAGGCAGGCGGTCCAAAGTGGCAGAGTGGTGTCAGTGGTCAGCACTTTGACACGCTTGCATTTGTGGAACCACACAGCCCAGCATGACCCATTGCTGGGCTGTGTGGTTCCACAAAGGCAGGCGGTCCAAAGTGGCAGAGTGGTGTCAGTGGTCAGCACTTTGACACGCTTGCATTTGTGGAACCACACAGCCCAGCATGACCCATTGCTGGACTGTGTGGTTCCACAAAGGCAGGCGGTCCAAAGTGGCAGAGTGGTGTCAGTGGTCAGCACTTTGACACGCTTGCATTTGTGGAACCACACAGCCCAGCATGACCCATTGCTGGGCTGTGTGGTTCCACAAAGGCAGGCGGTCCAAAGTTTCTTGAATATATACATTGAAACATGGCTCTACTCACCTTGGTACGCACAACACGAACTTATGCCGTCCACTTCAATTTTCCACCCAATCCTATGAATAAGCCAAAAACAAACACTAGTGAATAGTAAATTCACACAACAGTGAAAGCCTATAGTACACCAATACAAAAAGTTTTTTTTTGGGTTAAAAAGTGGTATCAGAATAGCTCTTTGGCCCATCATACATGTAGCCACAAGGAGCTTTCATCCGTTACCACACGCGCCCGCATACATGCCCGCGCATGTATGCCTAGACATAAAGCTCCTTGGTAGTACCCGGTCACGGGTGGGGGAGCCCAACACATATAAAACAATAGTAAGAAAGAAAAAAAAACTAATGGGAGGGGAAGAAAGGGATACATGAAAAACATAACAGTAAATAAAACAATACGACCGTGCTCATGGTGGATGTCTGTCCGGATCCTCTTTTCCTCCTGATGGGGCGTCGATGTCCTGGGAGGCTGGGTAGTGGGTTGACTGGGCCTCGGTGCCCGTGCGGCTGTAAATGATGCGGCCGGTGTTGGTGGTGGAGGCATCTGGTGGGTGGGGTACATCCCTTTATATCCTTGGTACATCTGTGACCGTCTATACCAGGATGGTGGTGGAGGAAGGGAAGGAGGCGTCCATGTGGCTTGTGATGGCGGACGTGGTGGATCACCAACGTGTTGATGAGCTGGTTCTGGGAGTTTATCGTATATCATCTGCAGTGTGGTTGCGATGATCTGTTGGCTGGATGCGGAATGTCGATGGCTCTCCGACATGTTGTCATTGCTGTGTGCCAGGCATGATGTGTTCTCCACCAGCCGGTTGATGGATGTGGCCAGAATTTGAAGGATGTCCATAGTCTCCCTATGATCTTCTCTTCTGGTCTTTTGAATTTCGGCCGCGCTGTCGGCATGAGCCTTCTGCATTTCAAGCAGACCGTTTGCCATCTTATCCATTGTCCTCTCAATGGCGTCCAGTCTGCTTCCAACGACAACCCGAAAACTATCCTGGCTGACATTCATCTCTGCTGCCAGGTTGTTTACCCTCTGAACATTTGAGGGATCCTGCCCTTCCTGGACGTCTGCCACCAATTGCATTTGTGCAGCTTAAAAGAAAATTAGAAATTATTATACACATTCATCATACATTTGTTTGAAGGCTCACAATTCGATATTTACTCACACAGGGATGTAGAAACAGCAGGCTGCTGCACTTCCACCTCGTCATCCTCTGACGAATCCTGTATGAGATCCGGCCTGTAGTAGGAACCAATCCCCGAAGCAAGTCCGCTGCTGGTCCGTGGCACCACTGTTTGCAAAAGAAAAAAAAAATTAAAGTTAATAAACTATACAAAACTGGTGCACCCCCCCACCACACCCCCAAAAATTAAATACAAACCTTCTCCATCCTGTGGTGCCGCTGCTCCAGGAGCTTCACTTGTCCTCATTTCTGGAGACTTTTCAAGGGTCTGGCTGGATACTTCTGCACGGCTGTCTTCAAACCCAAGAAAAGTCTCATCCGTTAACCCTGTAGACTCAAACAGTTCGGGTGATGGGTCCACAAGGGTAGTGTCTTGTTGAGGCTCTTCGGTCACAGTCCCAGAGCTCCTGGAGAGATGACGATCTGGTGATGGACTGCGCGCAGGAGCTGTAGTTTGGTGCCCATCTGGTGGTGTGGTTGCCGACGGTGTCTGGCGCACAGGTGACGTTCTGCGCGCTGATGTCTGGCGCGCAGGTGATGGTCTGCGCGCTGACGTCGTCTGGTGCACAGGTGACTTACTGCGCGATGACGATGTGTGGCGTGCAGGTGATGATCTGCACGCTCCTGATGCTTGCTGCGCAGGTGATGTTCCGCGCGCTGCTGCCGATGCCTGCTGCGCAGGTAATGGTCCGCTCGCTGGCGATGTCCTGCGCGCAGGTGATGTCCTCTGGGCAGGCGTGTCTGAAGAAAAAAAACACATTAGCAAATACAAAAAAAAGTTATTTTAGTACAGCTCATCTGAATGTATTCTTACCATCAGGCCTCCTTTTGGACTGCTTGTCTCCCGCCTTCTTCCGTCTTCTGGGCGGTTCTTCCTCCTCGGGAAAGCCAGCAGGACGGCTGGAGTCCACACCTCCGTGAACTCCTTCGACCATGGCAGGGTTCATGCGCCTTTTAATGGGTGGTCTTCTGTTTACCGGCGGTCGGGCTCCCGGCGCTCAGTATACCGGCGCCGGGAGCCCGACAGCCGGCATACCGACACTTATTTTCCCTCGTGGGGGTCCACGACCCCCATAGAGGAAGAATAAAATAGTGTGGCGCGCGTAGCGCGCCACCGTGCCCGTAGCGTGGCGAGCGCAGCGAGCCCGCAAGGGGCTCATTTGCACTCGCCAAGCTGTCGGTAAGCCAGCGGTCGGGCTCCCGGCGCCGGGATGCTGGTCGCCGGGAGCCCGACCGCCGGCCAGCCGTAGTGAACCCCTTTCAATAACTTCCTCCCAGGGTAGCCACTTCAGATTGAGAGCCGGACCACCTCCCGTAGCTGTCTCATGTCGGCGCTGAATCCCCATCTTCTTTTTGGTCTGTCTGCGGCAATCACTGTACCGCTTCATGCAGTTTCTGGTGCTCCGGCGGTTTCCAGATACTGCAGTGACTTGTGTCGCGATGGCATCCCAGATGTTTCGCTTGGTCTTAGCTGCTGTGGTCTGTGCCCTTTGTCCATACAGAACGTCGTAGGACCTGTCGACGCCATCCACTAGGGCACAGTTTTCCGCCTCAGTGTATCTGGGTCCACGCGGCTTTTTCGGTCCTGCATCTTCACCAGAGGCTTCCTCCTCCGACTGCTCCTCTGGCTGGCTTCTTGCCTTTAGGGATTAAAAAACAAAAAACAAAAACATGCATTTACTAAGATCAGTATGTACCTGTGAGTGTCAGTATCCCTGGCAGTGCGCAAATATACCTGTAGGTGTGCATGGCAGTGCGCAAACTAGGGTGTGTCAAGTTGGATGCTATTGTGTCTGCAGGTGTTGTCAGTACCTTTCTAGGCTTTTTCTTTTTCAACTTCTCCATTTGATCCCTTGACGACCGCGGCTGGTCACTGCATGCCTGGTCGGTCGTATCCTCCTCCTGGGTCGGCTCCCACTCCTCGTTGCTATGCAGGAAAAGTTCTGAGGGGTGGGGGGAAGGGGGGGATCGGGCCCGCTTGTCCCTGGACATCTCTGTTGTAAAAAGAAAAAAAAAATATATATATATTTTTACAAATTTAACACACATTACATAATTACATGTAATCACACGTCATGCTGCTGGGACCCCAGTTCTCAAGCAGGACCAAACACAATTTAAAAAAAAAAAATAATAATGAAAAATAGAAGAAAAAAAAAGCCAAAACCCCCGTACAAGCATCCCTGCACATACTGGAGGTCAACCAGTGCTAACACAAAATGGCTGACACAATCAAAATGGCTGACACAAACAAAATGGCTGACAGTCACCCCAAACTAGTCAAAAAGCATCCCTGCACATTCTGGAGGTACACCAGTGCTAAAATAGGAGGGAAAAAACATGTTTGGCAAACAAACTAAATGACATGTCGACCGCATGTCTGACACAAACTTGCTCCAAGTCACCCCAAACAAGCCAAAAAGCATCCCTGCACATTTGAGGTACACCAGTGCTAAAATAGGAGGGAAAAAACATGTTTTAGCAAACAAACGACATGACATGTCGACCACATTGATACCGACACACTCTAAAATCACCCCAAACTAGCCAAAAAGCATCCCTGCACATTCTGGAGGTACACCAGTGCTAAAATAGGAGGGAAAAAACATGTTTTAGCAAACAAACGACATCGACCACATTGATACCGACACACTCTAAAATCACCCCAAACTAGCCAAAAGCATCCCTGCACATTCTGGAGGTACACCAGTGCTAAAATTGGAGGAAAAAAAACATGTTTTAGCAAACAAACGACATGACATGTCGACCACATTGATACCGACACACTCTAAAATCACCCCAAACTAGCCAAAAAGCATCCCTGCACATTCTGGAGGTACACCAGTGCTAAAATAGGAGGGAAAAAACATGTTTGGCAAACAAACGACACCACATGTCGACCGCATGTCTGACACAAACTTGCTCCAAGTCACCCCAAACTAGCCAAAAAGCATCCCTGCACATTCTGGAGGTACACCAGTGCTAAAATAGGAGGGAAAAAACATGTTTGGCAAACAAACGACACCACATGTCGACCGCATGTCTGACACAAACTTGCTCCAAGTCACCCCAAACAAGCCAAAAAGCATCCCTGCACATTCTGGAGGTACACCAGTGCTAAAATAGGAGGGAAAAAACATGTTTGGCAAACAAACGACACCACATGTCGACCGCATGTCTGACACAAACTTGCTCCAAGTCACTCCAAACAAGCCAAAAAGCATCCCTGCACATTCTGGAGGTACACCAGTGCTAAAATAGGAGGAAAAAAAACCTGTTTTAGCAAACAAATGACACGACATGTCGACCGCATTGATACCGACACACACTAAAATCAGCCCAAACTAGCCAAAAATCATTCCTGCACATTCTGGAGGTACACCAATGCAAAAGCATGACCCAAAAAGTCATTTTAAGAAAAGAAAAACGTGAAAAACTACCCCAAAACACAAAACTCCACAAAAAAATGCAGCAAAACAAGCAGGAGCTATACACATACCTGCACACATACCCAAACACCCCATGTACACCTCATGGCAACCCCCACTACACAAACACATACATGCAACACCAGACCCACATGTGGTACTTACCTACAAATGTAGAAATAGCTCCAAAAACTACTCTCCTCCGGGGTAACAGGTATCCTCCTGTCTGTCCTGGAATAAAGCCTGCTGGGTGTCCAAACGATACCACAGCAAACAACCAATTTGCTAGCTCCTCACACCTCTCTGCAGGTTCACAAAATGGCTGCTGAGCACGCAGCAAATAAGCCCTAATAAAGGGCTGCAAACGGCGGGAAGTCGAATTCAGGACGCCCACTACTCGCCGATTGGTCCGTTATCCGCCAAGGGGAGTGTCAAATCCGTTTTGCATTGCATATGGTGAATTCATGGTCCCGGCGGCAGGGCTGCGGCTGTCGAGTACAGGCGAATTTGTAAACGGACGAAAAAAAGGCGCAATTCGACCGCAATTGCATATACCCCTATGTATAATAATAATAATAATGTAATAATAATAATGTATATTAATATAATATAATATATTATAATATAATATATTATATATAATAATAATAATAATAATGTAATAATAATGTAATAATAATAATAATAATGTAGCGCCGCCATAGGACGAGGTTGGTGCCAAAGTCATGCCCTCCCCATATACTCTCTTCCTCCCATTTACCCATGAAGAGGTTGGCATAACTTGGTGCAACCCTCGATCCCATGGCGGTCCCGGTCATCTGCAGGTAGTAGGTGTCATTAAACCACACATAGTTAGGGTTCAGTATGAATTCGGTAGCTGTGACAATGAAATCAGTTTGTTCTGGATCCAGAGTTCCGTCTGTCTGTAGAAAATGTTTTATGCTTTCAAGCCCTTGGTTGTGTGCAATTACTGTGTATAGTGATGTCACGTCGCTGGTCGCCAGCCAGTAATCTGATTGCCACTCTACCATCTGTAATGTTCTAATTATGTCCGTGGTATCCTGTATGTATGATGGCAGGTTTTTGACTTTCTCTTTTAAGAACGTGTCTATATATTGTGAGAGGTTTGAGGTGAGTGAGTTGATTCCTGAGATAATCGGGCATCCGGGTGGGTTTGTCTGATGTTTGTGGATCTTAGGGAGGTAGTAAAACACGGGAATGACTGGGTGGTTGTTGGATAGAAATAGAAATTCTTGTTTGTTCAATATACCTAATTCCTGTCCTTGTTTGATGAATTGATCCAGTTCTTTTTTGTATGTCTGTGTTGGGTCAGTTGGTAGTGTCCGGTATGTGTCTGTGTCTCCCAGGATTCTCAATGATTCCTGAATGTAGTCTGTTTTGTTCAGGATAACTATACCCACCCCTTTGTCTGCTGGATTAATTATTATGTCCTTGTTTTTCTCCATATCTCTCAGTGCCTTGGTTTCATTATTGGTGAGGTTATTGCATCTGTGTGTTTGTGTCCTTATGTTCTCCTGATCCAGTTTGTCTAACTCCTCTGTCACGAGGGCTTCAAAAGTTTTAATATAGTGGTTTTTGAGGTGGCAGGTGTAAAATGTGGACTGGGGCCTATGTGGTGTGTGGGTGAATTTGTCCATGTCCCTGTCATTGGCATTTCTGATAACTGGATTACTAGCAAAATATTTCTTCAGTGTCAGTTTTCTTATGAATGTCTGGAGATCACAATATACATCAAATTTGTTGGGTTGTTTGGTTGGTGAGAACTTGAGCCCTTTGTTCAGTACTGTTTTGTGATATTCCGTAAGTTCCATTTGACTGAGATTAAAGATGTTGCTACTGTTTATTTTTGGTTCGATGTTTGGTTGTCCCTTTGTTTTGCCTTTTTTGGCATTCTGCCCTCCCCTACATCCTTGTCTGACTCTGTGTCCCTCCTTTTCTTTTTTGTATTCACCCCTGCTAATGTTTTGGTTCCGCAGACCTGTTCATCCGCACCCCATTCTAAAACAGGAGCCGCGTGTTCCCGCAAATTGTTTGTGTGTGATGCTTCTGGAGTGTTTATTTCTTTGGTTGTCGTGTCAGTGGTGTTGGTCTGTGGTATGACTGTCAATGATGTACCCTCAATGTCCGACTCCCTTTTGGTATGGTAAGTTCTCTGTGTGGTTACCCAACCATGGTCGAAGGAGAGTCTTGCTAATTGTTCGTAGTCTAGGTCCTCTTCAATGTCGTAGACAGAGAAGGATGTGTACCCAGAATTACTTGTCGACCTTGTGCTTGTTGTTGAAACTGGTGTGTTAGTTCTCTGTGGTATTTCTTTCGATGTATTGTGGATTTTGTTCATGTATTGCAGATAAGTCAGTCCAGTGTTCTTGTAGAGATGTCCTTTCGTAATGGTAGGTTTTCTCTTATGGTTGTAATGGTCCTTATTTAGTTTGTGATTCCCAGGGTTGGGTAGTATGGCTGTTTTGTGTTTGTTGTGTTCCTTATGTATCTTTGGTGATTTGTACGTGGCTTTGTGTTTCTTAGTTTTGTTGTTACTTTGTTGTCTATCTCTTAGTATTTTCTTTAGTTTGGATTTTATGAGGTTGTTTTCTTTATTGACCAACCTCTTCTGTGTTATATTTTCTATGTCTGCAAAACCTGGTTCTTGTCTTATTGGCTCCAGGGATTTGTACAACCCTTGAACAATTGTGCAAGGCAGCTACGTGGTCCTCAGTGACTTATGCCTTCGATACTTCTGCCTCCCAGGATGCTTCCTTTGGACGCCAGTTTCTTGTGCCCGCTACAGTGCGTCCCCTCCCATAAGGAACTGCTTTAGGACATCCCCGATGTTAATCCTTGTGGAGCCCAGTGTACCCCACAGCAGAAAACGAGATTTATGGTAAGAACTTACCATTGTTAAATCTCATTCTGCGAGGTACACTGGGCTCCACAAGGTGCCCACCCTGACGCACTTTGCTTCTGTGGGTTGGTATGGCATTAGCCGCTGACACCCTCTACTGTGGTGAGTGTGTGGTGTATGTGGCACGATTGTCGTCTCTGGTATCTGCTGTGTGTGTACTTACATGTGCATGGCTTAATCTTTGAGACAAGCATATGCTACTGGCAGGATCAACCAGGTAGCTCTCGGTATCGTTCCAGTCTTAGAAGCATATACTGTATATAAACCAATATCTGTTAAGTAGATAGATGCATTGTAATATAGAATGACAAAGTGTTTGCATGATAAATATAAATACGTAATTATAATATGATCTGTAACATGTACAATAAAAAAATCCTATAATTTTTTTTTTTCCCCAGCAGAGGAAGAACAATTCTTATTGTGTGCTAAGCATAATATCTGATATTTTATAATGACTTCAGATAAAGGGAATCATTTTAAATCCCTCATTTAATCCTTTTGGGGTTTAGCTGTCTAAAGGTGCATACACACGGTGAGATCCTTGCTATGCCCGATTTTGACTATGCGATTTCCCTTGAACTCCCCCAGAGCCCAGATAGCACAAATTTTGACTATCTGTAGTTTCAATTAGAGATGAGCGCCTGAAATTTTTCGGGTTTTGTGTTTTGGTTTTGGGTTCGGTTCCGCGGCCGTGTTTTGGGTTCGACCGCGTTTTGGCAAAACCTCACCGAATTTTTTTTGTCGGATTCGGGTGTGTTTTGGATTCGGGTGGTTTTTTCAAAAAACCCTAAAAAACATCTTAAAACATTGAATTTGGGGGTCATTTTGATCCCATAGTATTATTAACCTCAATAACCATAATTAACACTCATTTTCAGTCTATTCTGAACACCTTACACCTCACAATATTATTTTTAGTCCTAAAATTTGCACCGAGGTCGCTGGATGACTAAGCTCAGCGACCCTAGTGGCCGACACAAACACCGGGCCCATCTAGGAGTGGCACTGCAGTGTCACGCAGGATGTCCCTTCCAAAAAACCCTCCCCAAACAGCACATGACGCAAAGAAAAAAAGAGGCGCAATGAGGTAGCTGTGTGAGTAAGATTAGCGACCCTAGTGGCCGACACAAACACCGGGCCCATCTAGGAGTGGCACTGCAGTGTCACGCAGGATGTCCCTTCCAAAAAACCCTCCCCAAACAGCACATGACGCAAAGAAAAAAAGAGGCGCAATGAGGTAGCTGACTGTGTGAGAAAGATAAGCGACCCTAGTGGCCGACACAAACACCGGGCCCATCTAGGAGTGGCACTGCAGTGTCACGCAGGATGTCCCTTCCAAAAAACCCTCCCCAAACAGCACATGACGCAAAGAAAAAAAGAGGCGCAATGAGGTAGCTGTGTGAGTAAGATTAGCGACCCTAGTGGCCGACACAAACACCTGGCCCATCTAGGAGTGGCACTGCAGTGTCACGCAGGATGTCCCTTCCAAAAAACCCTCCCCAAACAGCACATGACGCAAAGAAAAAAAGAGGCGCAATGAGGTAGCTGACTGTGTGAGAAAGATAAGCGACCCTAGTGGCCGACACAAACACCGGGCCCATCTAGGAGTGGCACTGCAGTGTCACGCAGGATGTCCCTTCCAAAAAACCCTCCCCAAACAGCACATGACGCAAAGAAAAATAAAAGAAAAAAGAGGTGCAAGATGGAATTGTCCTTGGGCCCTTCCCACCCACCCTTATGTTGTATAAACAAAACAGGACATGCACACTTTAACCAACCCATCATTTCAGTGACAGGGTCTGCCACACGACTGTGACTGAAATGACGGGTTGGTTTGGACCCCCACCAAAAAAGAAGCAATTAATCTCTCCTTGCACAAACTGGCTCTACAGAGGCAAGATGTCCACCTCATCATCATCCTCCGATATATCACCGTGTACATCCCCCTCCTCACAGATTATCAATTCGTCCCCACTGGAATCCACCATGTCAGCTCCCTGTGTACTTTGTGGAGGCAATTGCTGCTGGTCAATGTCTCCGCGGAGGAATTGATTATAATTCATTTTAATGAACATCATCTTCTCCACATTTTCTGGATGTAACCTCGTACGCCGATTGCTGACAAGGTGAGCGGCGGCACTAAACACTCTTTCGGAGTACACACTTGTGGGAGGGCAACTTAGGTAGAATAAAGCCAGTTTGTGCAAGGGCCTCCAAATTGCCTCTTTTTCCTGCCAGTATAAGTACGGACTGTGTGACGTGCCTACTTGGATGCGGTCACTCATATAATCCTCCACCATTCTATCAATGGTGAGAGAATCATATGCAGTGACAGTAGACGACATGTCCGTAATGGTTGTCAGGTCCTTCAGTCCGGACCAGATGTCAGCATCAGCAGTCGCTCCAGACTGCCCTGCATCACCGCCAGCGGGTGGGCTCGGAATTCGGATTTGGGATTTCGAAGAATGCACAGTTCTTTGCTGTGCTGCTTTTGCCAGCTTGAGTCTTTTCATTTTTCTAGCGAGAGGCTGAGTGCTTCCATCCTCATGTGAAGCTGAACCACTAGCCATGAACATAGGCCAGGGCCTCAGCCGTTCCTTGCCACTCCGTGTGGTAAATGGCATATTGGCAAGTTTACGCTTCTCCTCCGACAATTTTATTTTAGGTTTTGGAGTCCTTTTTTTTCTGATATTTGGTGTTTTGGATTTGACATGCTCTGTACTATGACATTGGGCATCGGCCTTGGCAGACGACGTTGCTGGCATTTCATCGTCTCGGCCATGACTAGTGGCAGCAGCTTCAGCACGAGGTGGAAGTGGATCTTGATCTTTCCCTAATTTTGGAACCTCAACTTTTTTGTTCTCCATATTTTATAGGCAGAACTAAAAGGCACCTCAGGTAAACAATGGAGATGGATGGATTGGATACTAGTATACAATTATGGACGGACTGCCACGGTTAGGTGGTATAAAAAAACCACGGTTAGGTGGTATATAATACAATTATGGATGGACGGACTGCCTGCCGAGTTCCGACACAGAGGTAGCCACAGCCGTGAACTACCGCACTGTACACTGGTTGATAAAGAGATAGTAGTATACTCGTAACAACTAGTATGACACTATGACGACGGTATAAAGAATGAAAAAAAAACCACGGTTAGGTGGTATATATTATAATAATAATACAATTATGGATGGACGGACTGCCTGCCGACTGCCGACACAGAGGTAGCCACAGCCGTGAACTACCGCACTGTACACTGGTTGATAAAGAGATAGTAGTATACTCGTAACAACTAGTATGACACTATGACGACGGTATAAAGAATGAAAAAAAAACCACGGTTAGGTGGTATATATTATAATAATAATACAATTATGGATGGACGGACTGCCTGCCGACTGCCGACACAGAGGTAGCCACAGCCGTGAACTACCGCACTGTACACTGGTTGATAAAGAGATAGTAGTATACTCGTAACAACTAGTATGACACTATGACGACGGTATAAAGAATGAAAAAAAAACCACGGTTAGGTGGTATATATTATAATAATAATACAATTATGGATGGACGGACTGCCTGCCGACTGCCGACACAGAGGTAGCCACAGCCGTGAACTACCGCACTGTACACTGGTTGATAAAGAGATAGTAGTATACTCGTAACAACTAGTATGACACTATGACGACGGTATAAAGAATGAAAAAAAAACCACGGTTAGGTGGTATATATTATAATAATAATACAATTATGGATGGACGGACTGCCTGCCGACTGCCGACACAGAGGTAGCCACAGCCGTGAACTACCGCACTGTACACTGGTTGATAAAGAGATAGTAGTATACTCGTAACAACTAGTATGACACTATGACGACGGTATAAAGAATGAAAAAAAAACCACGGTTAGGTGGTATATATTATAATAATAATACAATTATGGATGGACGGACTGCCTGCCGACTGCCGACACAGAGGTAGCCACAGCCGTGAACTACCGCACTGTACACTGGTTGATAAAGAGATAGTAGTATACTCGTAACAACTAGTATGACACTATGACGACGGTATAAAGAATGAAAAAAAAACCACGGTTAGGTGGTATATATTATAATAATAATACAATTATGGATGGACGGACTGCCTGCCGACTGCCGACACAGAGGTAGCCACAGCCGTGAACTACCGCACTGTACACTGGTTGATAAAGAGATAGTAGTATACTCGTAACAACTAGTATGACACTATGACGACGGTATAAAGAATGAAAAAAAAACCACGGTTAGGTGGTATATATTATAATAATAATACAATTATGGATGGACGGACTGCCTGCCGACTGCCGACACAGAGGTAGCCACAGCCGTGAACTACCGCACTGTACACTGGTTGATAAAGAGATAGTAGTATACTCGTAACAACTAGTATGACACTATGACGGTATAAAGAATGAAAAAAAAACCACGGTTAGGTGGTATATATTATAATAATAATACAATTATGGATGGACGGACTGCCTGCCGACTGCCGACACAGAGGTAGCCACAGCCGTGAACTACCGCACTGTACACTGGTTGATAAAGAGATAGTAGTATACTCGTAACAACTAGTATGACACTATGACGACGGTATAAAGAAAGAAAAAAAAATACCACGGTTAGGTGGTATATATTGTAATACAATTATGGATGGACGGACTGCCTGCCGAGTTCCGACTGCCGACACAGAGGTAGCCACAGCCGTGAACTACCGCACTGTACTGTGTCTGCTGCTAATATAGACTGGTTGATAAAGAGATAGTATACAATACATACAACAATATACTACTATACTGGTGGTCAGGCACTGGTCACCACTAGTCACACTGGCAGTGGCACTCCTGCAGCAAAAGTGTGCACTGTTTAATTTTAAATTAATATAATATTATGTACTCCTGGGGGCTCCTGCTATAACAACCTGCAGTGCTCCCCAGTCTCCCCCACAATTATTATAAGCTTTGCCTTTTATACATTGATGTGCAGCACACTGGGCTGAGCTGAGTGCACACAGACTGAGTCACACTGTGTGACTGGCTGCTGCTGTGTATCGTTTTTTTTCAGGCAGAGAACGGATATAGCAGAGAACGGATATATTATATTAAAATAAATAAAAGTTAACTAACAACAACTGCACTGGTCACTGTGGTAAACTCTGTCTGACTCTGCACAATCTCTCTCTCTCTTCTAATCTAATTTCTAATGGAGAGGACGCCAGCCACGTCCTCTCCCTATCAATCTCAATGCACGTGTGAAAATGGCGGCGACGCGCGGCTCCTTATATAGAATCCGAGTCTCGCGAGAATCCGACAGCGTCATGATGACGTTCGGGCGCGCTCGGGTTAACCGAGCAAGGCGGGAGGATCCGAGTCTGCTCGGACCCGTGAAAAAAACATGAAGTTCGTGCGGGTTCGGTTTCAGAGAAACCGAACCCGCTCATCTCTAGTTTCAATTATGTCTATGTACGATTTTGACTGCCAACTTTGACTATACTTTGTACTAGATAGTACACTAGATCAGTGTTTCCCAACCGCGGTCCTCAAGGCACACTGACAGTCCTGGTTTTAGTGATATCCAGGCTTGAACACAGGTAACTTAATTAGTAGCTCTGTTATTTTGATTTAACCATCTGTGCTGAAGCCTGGATATCACTAAAACTTGCACTGTTGGTGTGCCTTGAGGACCTCGGTTGGGAATGCCTGCACTAGATAGTAAAGATTGACTTGCCTGCGGTGTCTATCTAGCCTTGCGATACCAACCCCACGGGAGCGCGCATCAAGATCGAATTGGGATCGCAAGCTGACAAACACCTTGAGATATGCACTAACTATATAGTCAAAATCTTACAGAATTATCTCACAAGGAGCGGGATGTACTAAGCGGAAAATGCGGTAAACCCCCTGTTTACCGCATTTTCCTGATGTACTATCCCCCAGCCGCCAGGTCAGCGCTGCGGCGGGGTTCGCCAGCTTTAGCTGGCGATAGTCCATAGAAGCCTATGGGCTTCTCTCCGTGGCGCTGTGTTAGGGATCTGATCGGATCCCTCCCAGCATGCCCTGCGGCCGCCCCCCGTCATGCGCAGACTGACTTCTGGGGCCGAATCCCGGAAGTCAGGCTGCCGCTGTGCATCGCGGAGGACAGCTCTTATCGGTAGAGCTGTCCTCCGCATTGTTGATCGCATATGTTAGTACATATGCGATCAGCATCGTGGCGCAGGGCGGCGCTGGGCGGCGATGTACATTAGTACATCCCGCCCAAGGTGCGAGAATGTATGTTTCCCTTCTAATCAGTTCTTTTTCCCTATCGCAACTTGTTGGACAGCATTGACTACATCCTATGCCATAACTACTTTTGGTACAATGGAGAATTCTACTTACAAGAATGCCTTGAAAAAGCTGTATGTGAAACATGCATGTTGGTGTTCCAGTGTTTAAACTTACTATGAACAATGTACTGTATTATAATTATTGAATTGTTCATGTAGAGGAGTCTTTTGGTAGTTTGGGATCTCAGAGATCTGATCCCATCTGAACTTTGCCGATCTGAGGGGTGGCTCAGATTCCAAAATAAGGCAAAAAGTAAACATCCCGATGTTGGCTTCTCACTAGTTTTGCATTCTGTATATGGACCCCACGGCGGTGCCGCACCCCAATTCTCTCTGTCCACGCTGCTTTGCTGGCTGCTGTGCTGGCTGCTGTGCTGTATTATGTCCAGTGGCTGCTGTGCTTTGTCTATCTACTCAAGTGGCTGTGTTGTGTCCAGTCGCTGTTCTGTTGTGTCCATCCACTCCCTTTGTCCAGTGGCTGCTGTGCTGTGTTGATCTACTCAATGATTCCAGTGGCTACTGCTGTGTCTATCCACTCAAGTGGCTGTGCTGCATCCAGTGACTGCTGTGCTGTATGCTCTGGTTTTATTTCATCCCACAGTCCAAAAACATACTGGTAGGTTGGTTGCTCATAACAAAAAAAGTATGTGTGTGCATTAGATAGTTTGTCATTCTTACCTGGTATCAAATTCTAAGGTAAAGAGAACAGAGGACATTTTATATGTCCATAATTCTGAGTAGTATGCTGCATGAGGTAGCCAGTAATGGGTATTGGTCATTACCATGGTTACAGGTCAGCTGATAAGGAGGCATATAAATCAGGTGTTGGGCATGGTTTCGCAGTTATGAGGAGAGGATTGATTTGATTCTCCCTCTTTTCCTGTTGAATTTTGAACAGAGAAGTGCTTTATGTATGTGCTATGACTAGAGTCTAATTTAACAATTGTGATATTCTGGTGGTTTCTTCTTTTTCATTTTTCTAATCTTTCATTCTTTCCTGTTTTTCCTCTCTTTTTCTATACTTTCTTCAATATATTCTATCCTTTTGTTCATTATGTCAAGGCTCAACCATGTCGTGGGCCCTCACCACCGTTACATTGAGGACGGAGGAAAGGGTGCTACGGAGCCGGTGGTGCGGGGTAGAGCTTGGTGAGGAGAAAGGTGGGGTGAAATAATTAATGATGGTCACCATACCGCCGCCAGGGGCCAGGCTCGACCTCCGTAGAAGGCCTCTGTGAGGGGTGTCGCTGCATCACGCAGGGGTCGGATGACCAGTACGTCTGTGACACGCTCCTGTGGCAGAGGTATCAGAGTGAGTTCGCTTGTTGTGTACAAACAGTCTGGTAACAACATGTCATGCAGAGTGGGTGCCATGTCGGAACTGGGGATGAGGGCTACGTGAGGAGTATTCGCTACCAGAGGGGTCACTTCAGGATTAAATGTCCCGTCGGTCCGCTGTGGTCGCCCCGCGGTGGACTATGACAGTGAGATGTGGTCGTGGGAGGCCTGGCCTTTCTAGAGGTGAGCAGTGTCACGGGGATGAACGGCAGCCTTCTTAAGGGGTAGCGGTCCAGGGATCGGGAGCATTGCGGGTTTCTGTCAGGAGAGGTGGCAGCATTTTGTAGAGTGGTCCCAATGAAAGTATGCGAGCCACTCGGCAGCCAGTGGCCATTTTAGAAGGAGGGAGTTAGCAGACAGGAAGGGGGTTAGCAGACAGCATAGAACAGAGCCTGTTAGCCTGAGTGTGAGGGACAGAAGTAACGTTTCTGAAAAAGCACCTGACAGGCTCACGGTTCCCAGTCGGTCATTTGCAGATGCAGTGCATTTGGGGCACAGGCATTTTGCTGTTGGGCATAGCAATAGGCGCTGGTACTCCTCAGAGGTGGCTTCTATATGCACCACGTGAAATCCACGCTTGTCCCTGTTTTTACATTGGGTCACAAGGATATACAGGCTCGAGTGGCTAATGCTATGGATGCAGCTGCAATGGGGTGAAGTAGAAAAGCTAGTAAGGATAGGGTTGGTTGAGATGTTCATAATGCTTTGTTAGTGGATGTACCTTCTTGCATTTCTCCTGCAGAGTCTGTGATCGGTCCCGATTTGCAGGAGGAGTCTGGTGAGTCAGATGCAGAGGTTGAGTCGACTTGGATGATGCTGAAAGGGTGGTTGGTGAGTCTGAATCTGATTCTGATTGGGAGGTACAGTTGGGAGCTGTGGGAAGTGTTCATGATAAGGGGTCTATCCCTGCGAAATCTTGCAGGCAGAAAACTAAAGAAAAGCGTAAACACAGACGCAGAAAGGAAGGGATTTCTTCTACTTCTTTTTCCGAGTCTTCGGATAGTGGGAGCAGTTCTAGCAAAGGGAAGCATAAGCGGAAGCGCAAGCACAGCAGTCCTAGTATGTCATCGGAGGAGGGTCCTATGGATTCCCTTCAGTGTGCTAACACAGCGGTGCTGAGGAGAGTGCGTCCCAGAAATAAGGATCGCATCCGCGAGGGGAGGCATGTTAATATGTTTGCTTTAGTGAGTAAGTCCAAAAAAGCACTGCCAGTGGCTCGCAAGAAATAAGGCATAGAGGAAGAGGCATATAGATTTTATTCTAATTGGCAGAAAGGGATGCTGGTTTTTGCAGCTTGCTATTTGGAAATGAGGCCGCAGTAGCATTTGAATATAATTAAGTATATGCATTTGTTGCATGAGTTAGAGAGATCGGGTCATGGAGCAGCTTGGAGAATATATGATGAAGAGTTCCACAGGAAGCAGCATTGTAGAGCTATTATGGATTTTGGTAAGAAAGATGTAGACATTTTTCTGGACGTTACTCAGCTGGAGAAAGGTGGGACAGAAGTGGTTTTGGAAACACGATTTGGGTCCACTAATAGGATACAAACAGTTAAAGGTAACCAGGGCAGGTATTATGCATTTAAGACTGGTCACTGTACCCTTGGGTCCAGGTGTCATTTTCAGCATGTTGGTATCCGATGTGGTGACTCACATCCCATTAAGGACTGCACATGTTCCAGGGACAGTAGGGATTTGGCAAGATGCAGAGCCGCGCTCCCGTGCTAAGTAGGGCCCTTACTCCTGTGCAGGTAGATAAGTTGGCAATATGGTTGGATAGTTACCCGCATAAGGAGGATGATGACCTGTTGAGGGTTGGTTTTTCTCGATGTTTCCCATTGCCGATAGTGGGTCAGGTTCGGTCAGGTATTTACGAAATTTACACTCAGCTGAGGAATTCCCAGAGATTTTAAAGGAGAAGGTGGCTAAGGAAGTGTCCTTGGGTAGGATGGCATGTCCTTTTCATAGGTCCCCAATTGATCATTTGATTTTGTCTCCTGTGGGTGTAGTGCCTAAAAAGATACCAGGAAAGTTTAGGTTGATTCAACACCTATCATGCCCAATGGGGTCTTCAGTTAATGATGCGATTCCGGAAGCCTTGAGCACTGTGATATATCAATCATTTGAAGAGGCGTTGGTGAAGGTTCAGTTTTTTGGAAGTGGGGCTTTGATGAGTAAGATTGATACAAAGTCGGCTTTCCGTTTATTACCTCTAGATCCTGAATTTTTTTTGTTACTTTGGATTTCGATTGGCAGACAGATTTTATGTGGATAAGTGCCTTCCTATGCTCGATATCTTGTGCGTATTTTGAGAAGTTTAGCAGTTTTTTGCACTGGTGCATCTCAGCATATTCAGGTGAATCTGGAGTGGCGCATTATTTAGATGACTTTTTGTTTACAGGCCCGTCTGAGTCGGATAGATGTGGAAAGCTGTTGGACAGTGCTATGTCGTTGTTTGCTGAATTTGGGGTCCCGGTTGCTAACGATAAAACAGTAGGCCCGGTGTCAGTGTTAACCTTTCTGGGCATCGAGATAAACACAGTTGTGGGTTGTTGTTGTTGTTTGCCTACAGATAAGGTGGTACACCTGAGGAATGAGATAGTTGCAATCTTTGTTAGGTTTGTTTAACTTTGCTTGTAGGGTGATTCCGATGAGAAAAGTTTTTTGTAGGAAGCCAGAGAGGGCTAGGCAGGTGTACAGTGGCTGGGCCACTACATTCGTCTATCAAAAATGTGTAGGGCTTTGCATATTTGGGAAGAGTTTTTGGCAGACTTCAATGGTGTACGTCTTTGACAGTTGGAACCCAAGTCTAATACAGAGTTGCAATTGTTTACTGATGCTGCGGTTTCTTATGGTTTTGGTGGTTACTTAGCTGGCAGGTGGTGTTTGTCCCCCTGGCCTAAGGAGTAGTTTGATGAGGGTTTAACTGGGAATATGTTGTTGCTGGAATTATTCCCTATTATATTTGCATTGGAGTTATGGCATATGGTTCTGGCTAATTCATCAGTGTTTTTTTGGTGTGACAAAGAGCTTCTGGTTTACCAGTTTTGCGCCTGCTAGCTCAGATAGTGTTGCGGTGCTTGCAAGGGAATATTACAGTCTGCGCCAGGCATGTCCCAGGTGTATAGAATGGTATGGCGGATGCATTGTCACGCTTCGACTGGTACAGGTTTAGGGTTTTAGCGCCAGTTGCGAATGTATCTGGTGACCCTTGCCCATCTTATGCCTGGAGGGGTTAGCCTTGAGATCTTTGGCACATTCCACCCTTTGGGCATATAGAGCTGCAGTAAAGAAGTGGGAGAAATATGCCTGGCTGTGCTGCAACCAAGGTAGGAGCAATTACTCTTTGCCGTTGGCTTATGTGCGGAGATGCTTTAAAAGGGGGAGATCCGGAGTATAAGTGGCGCGCTTGCTGGTTAGTTTATCGTATTTCTTGCAACTAGAAGGCCGGCATGACTTTACTAGGTCATTCTTTTTAGCGAAAGTCCTGAGGTGCGGGGCACGAGCAAGGCCTTCTACACAGGACTCTTGTAGACCAATAGATATATCAATGTTGCAGTGCCTTTTAAGCATTTTACAAGAAGTTTGCGATTCCGATTATGAAACGCATTTATTCACACTGAGATTTGTGATGGCCTTCTTTGGGCCTTCAGAATTGGAGAGTTGGTGAGAGTTGGCGGCAACGAGGAGTTTGATGTCCCCCATGTTGCTTGATTACGTGTTTTTGGGAGATGATGCAATCCAAGACTGATCAGTTGGGTAGAGGGATTTGGGTTGTAATGAAAAGTTTTGTGGATGCCAGGGTTTGCCCGGTGGTCTTGGCTAGACAGTACTTCAGGGTTCATACATATGTTTCAGGTGCCTGGTTACAGCATGAAGGCGGAATGCCAGTTACTCAATATCAATTCAGATAGATTTGAAATGCTGTATTTGCATTCGCGGACTGCCCGATGCGGAATACGGAACTCATTCATTTTCGAATCGTGGCGGCAACATCAGCGGCTGTGGAAGAGCATTCAAACAAGGAAATTCAGGCTCTGGGCAGGTGGAAATCTAATGTATTTCGCAAATACGAAGTACACAGAGGGGTTTTGTTTGGTTGCGCACAGGAGTAGAGTAGTAGAAAGAAATATGGGTTAGTACAAGATTTGTAAGAACCTTCGAATTAACCAACAATTACATGCATAACGATCCCTGGGTTGGGGTATCAAATAAATATTGTGAGTTGGCGGTGCTCCCAGAGTCAGTAATACCCCTTTTACACTCGCAGAAAAATCCCGGGATATTGCACGTGAACGCGCATCATCCCGGGATTCTTCTCAGTGTAAATGGGTACAGGGACAATTTCCCGGGACGAGCATCCCGGGATTTCATCCCAGGTCAAAAGCAGGGTTGAACCCGGGACCGTCCCGGGAAGCTGGGTAGTGTGAAAGGGCCCGTCCCGGGATTCACTACCCGGGACTGTTAAAAGGCCTCCGATTTGAGCTTTCATGGGCTCAGAAAAGATGATGTCATCTTTCAGAGCCCTGGGGAGCGTCCTTGATGCGTGTGAGGAAGGCAGCATGGCGACCTGGACAGACCAGGAGGTGAGAGAGTTGCTGAGCATTAGGGGAGAGGAGGAAATTATGAGGCAGATCACAGGCACAGTCAAAGATGCAGTCATTTATAAAAACATCTCCAAGATGCTGCAAGCTAGGGGAATCATCCGCACACAGCAGCAAGTGTTAAACAAAATGAAAACTCTTAAAAAGCAGTTCCTTAAGGTGCATGACAACAACAGGAAAAAGAGCGGTGTTGGCCGTATCGACTGGCAGTACTATGACATGTGCGCCAATATCTTTGGAAACACAGCTATATGCAGTCCGGTGAGTCTGTCTTCCAGTTCACAGTACACTGCTACAGAAGGCACTCCAGAAGAGACACAGACAAGCAGTGACGTCTGTCCATCATCACCGTTGTTAATTGACGACACACCTGAGGACAGCGACACATCCTCCCAGCCGTCCATAAACACATCCAGAAACGATGACAGCATAACTGCAACCATTGAAGACGTCGTGGATGCTCAGACCAGTGACAGTGGGACTGTACAAAGTGCCGTCACCCCAACTTTACAGAAAAACAGTAAGTACATGTTTAGAAATTAACACTCATAGCACAAATCCACAATTGTTAATCATCCGGTTCTGTGTGTAGTATGAGTGGCCAGTGTGGCGGCAGCGTGGCGAGCGCAAATGAGCCCCTTGCAGGATCACTGCGCTCAGCACGCTGCTGGCACGGTGGCACACTTTGCATTTTCTGCCCCCACGCAGGGGGGCTTTGCATTTTTATAAATAGTTCAATATTGCAGAGTAGCTAGTGTATAGGTGGATTAATGCCACAAACACATGTTTGCTAACGCTGCTATTTTTATATACGCTCATTTTGTATTTCTTCTCTTCACAGTTTACACCGTACCGCCTAGAAGGAAGAAATTGAACAGAGCGGAGCAAGTGGCTAAAGCCATGTCAAATGTCCTTGTCGACCAACTCCGAGAGATGAACGCTACAATGTCCGCACAGGAGGATGCAAGGCTCGACAGGTTTCTAGAGGCAGAACGCCAAATGCATGATGCATTCCTTTCCCAAGTCATGACAATGCAGGAACGCATGAGTAGAGAGCAGTATGACCGCCACAGGGAATTGCACCAAATGAACATGGCGTTCTATGAGCGTATGACCAATACCTCAAGAGCACCAAACCAACACCACAACTCACAATACCCCCCTGAGCAGGGTTTTTCATCATTTAATCCTGGTCCATACTATGCCCCAAATACTGCACCATCTAGTGCGCCAAGCCCAGAGTTTACTGTATTGCGCAATTTGCCGTGAAACACAGTGAATTGCTTTTTTTGGTTGTTATTTGTTGTTAAATAACCACAGTGTGGTCATTGTTTATGCACAACTGTTTGTGCCTTCTTTCATTTTTTTCTATGTTCTGTTTTGTATAGTGTCTACATTAAAGCATTTTTTATTTATTTTTTACACAGTGATAATATACTGCAGGGACACTGTGGTTTATGGTGTTGTATCTACAAACCTACCAGTGTTTTTTTTTTTTTTTTATGCCAATAAAAACTTGTTTGCAAATCTATGCATAACATTCCCATTTGTGCGTAACAGTAGACCATGTTTGCAGTGTTTTCTACATTGTTTCTGCATATATACACAGTTGCTGGCAATGTGGTTTTTTTGGAAAAATATAAATATTGAAACCAAAGATCAAAGGTGGAATACAAAATAAAAAAAATGTAATTCACCAAACATGTTGTGCTGATTCTTAAACACTATTGTACCAGTGCTGCAAGGTTGGACGTAATAGTGTGGCGTATTTGTTCTGCAGCGGAGTTTGAGGCAGTCCCAAACAAAGCACCTTCCACATGTGGGTTTATAACCTCAGGATCCTGCACAGTCCACTCAGGAAGGAATAGCTCATTTTGCAGTTCACAGATGTTGTGCAGTATACAGCACGCAGCTACTACATTAGGCATATTCATAAGGTCCACATCATTGCGCTTCATCAAACAACGCCATCTTCCTTTTAACCTACCAAAGGCGTTCTCAACCACCATCCTTGCTGAACTCAGGGTGTGAGTATAGGTTTGTTGCTCTGGGGTTAACTGGACCTGTTGGGTGTAGCCTTTCATAATCCTGGGGCGTAAAGGGTATGCAGCATCCCGATGATGTGGACAGGGATCTCCACCCCATTCACAATCTTTGCACACTCTTTGGGGTACAGCCAGCCTCCCTGCTTCTCCTCTACGATGTTGTACAGGTCAGAATTGGCAAGAACTCGGGGGTCATGAGATCGGCCTGGCCAGCCAATAAACACATCTAGGAAACTAAAGAACAGTAAAATTGAAAACAATTAGAATGTAAAACTCACACATGCAACTCATCCCACCACCCCAAAAATAAACACTTACCAATATTTGTGGTCCACAACAGCCTGTAATATGATGGAGTGCCAGCCCTTCCTATTAAAATAGTCAGCATGGTTGTCACGTGGGGCAATAATGGGGATGTGTGTCCCATCAATCGCTCCTCCACACTGCGGATAGCCTCGCTTCACAAATCCAATGATGGTATCCTGTAAGCGCTGTCCTTGTGGTAGAGATATGAAGCGCTTGTATAAGGTAGATACAATTGCTTTAGTCACCTGGTGGACTATGACACAGCAGGTGGAGATTGCAACACCGAACAAGCATGAGACTGAGCGGTGCTCTCCTGGGGTAGCATACCACCACAATGCAATAGCTAATCTCCTGCGTGCCTCGATGGGTCTCCTAAGCCTGGTGGTCTGCATGTCAAGTGCTGGGGTAAGTAATTCCAGGATGTAGTTAAAGGTTGCACGAGACACACGGAAGTTAGCCATCCACTCCTCATCCTGGTAAGCTTCCACGGTCCTCATAAAGGCTTCTCCGTGCCGGCGATCTCTGGACCAAAATGAGCGGTTAGGGCCCATACTCACGCTCAGTATGGTACTCATCCTGGATGATATGAGGGCTCTCCTCCCCCGCAAATATTGGCGGCGACTAGCAGCCCTATCCACCATAAATTGCGCCCTCCTCCTCCTCATAAAATATATGTGCAGTATACTGCACAGTGTGACAAGCTGCATCATGCTGTCAGTGGCTGTATGAAACATCTGCAAAGCAGAAAGAATCATGAGCTCAGGCATACACACTGGTACTCCGTCGGCCATGACTGCAGCAATGGTGTGAGCAGGCACCACCCCTCCCTTTGTTGACTAGTGTGACCTCATCAATGTGAGCCAGAAAAGGCCATTTCTAATGACAAACATGTGCATTTGCAGGGATATCCCGGGATCAGTGT
Source organism: Pseudophryne corroboree (assembly GCF_028390025.1). NCBI lineage: Eukaryota > Metazoa > Chordata > Amphibia > Anura > Myobatrachidae > Pseudophryne > Pseudophryne corroboree. The sequence goes on from NC_086444.1 coordinate 674,150,722, forward strand.
AAATGGGGCTGTCCCGGGTCGATCCCAGGTCTTAGTGCAGTGTGAAAGGGGTCAGTCCCGGGAAGGCATCCTGGGACGCATCCCGGGAAGCAACCCGGGAGTGACCCGGGAGTGCGAGTGTAAAAGTGGTATAATAGATTTGTACAAGGAAGATAAAAAGAAAGACTCCTTGTTGGGGCACACTTGAAATTAGTTAATTTATTAAAACGTAACTTTTAATTATATTCAACATAAGAAATGTAGATACAGAAGAATAGTCAAATACACAAAATTATAAATAAGTAAATATCCACACAAGAGAATAACAGCTCTTGAAAAATTAATTAACAGGAATCCGGGTGGTCCTGAGATAAATTAGGAGCACCTATGTTGAAAATATACTGAAAACATTTGTATGCCTAATGGGTGTCCAAAATTGATAAGAATAAGAGGCACAGATAATAATAATTATAATGTAGATCAAAAATTAAAGCGCCAATTAATTATTGGAAATCCCCTGGTGAGGGCTAGTTTGCTACATAGTGGATCCAAAGATGAAAAGACATTGAATATTTCAATATTTTTATTAAAAAAAAGGGTTTTTGGAAAAAGAAGTTGCCAAAGGATATAAGTAAATAGGTCATATAGTAGATAGAAGAGTTGCCAAAAGATATAGTTAGAAAGATCACATAATGAATAAGAGTGGTAAAAGTCAAAAGGTTGCTCCAACACTTCTGCTGTTTGTTGTCAGATATAAGGTTACATTTTTACTGCACCTGATATTCCCTAGTGGTCACCAAGCTGGGTACTAATCAGGCTTATCAACGCTTAGCTTCCAAGATCAGATGAGATTGGGTGTAGCTGGTGAAATGTCTGACAACAAACAGCAGAAGTGTTGGAGCAACCTTTTGACTTTTACCACTCTTATTCATTATGTGATCATTCTACCTATATCTTTTGGCAACTCCTCTATCGACTATATGACCTATTTACTTATATCCTTTGGCAACTTCTTTTTCCAAAACCCCTTTTTTTGAATAAAATTATTGAAATATTCAATGTCTTTTCATCTTAGGATCCACTATGTAGCAAACTAGCCCTCACCAGGGGATGTCCAATAATTAATTGGCGCTTTAATTTTTGATCTACATTATAATTATTCTTATCTGTGCCTCTTATTCTTATCAATGTTGCACATCCAAATGTTTTCAGTATATTTTCACCATAGGTGCTCCTAATTTATCTCAGGACCACCCGGATTCCTGTTAATTAATTTTTCAAGAGCTGTTATTCTCTTGTGTGGATATTTACTTATTTATAATTTTGTGTATTTGAATATTCTTCTGTATCTTCATTTCTTATGTTGAATATAATTAAAAGTTAAGTTTTAATAAATTAATTTCAAGTGTGCCCCTGCACAGAGTCTTTCTTTTTCTCTTCCTTGTATTTCGCAAATACATCAGGTTTTGACCTATTGGTAAATTATTTCTAGACTTGAGGTTTAGCTGCTCGCCATATTTGGAGGTCTTGAGGAATTTTTTATCCTGTTGGGTGCCTTAAGCCCCAGGGTTGTACTCGCTCGGCAGGTTTGATTTTCGTCTCTCGTCAAGTATGGTTATTTACCCCCCCCCCCCCACCTTTCCACCTTCACCCAAATTAAACTTGTCATCTTAGAGCCCATTAAATATTTATAATAATCTGTGAATTCATCACTTTAGTTAGACAAAGTAAGGCTGGGTAGGCCTTGTGTTTTTTTGTTTAGCTTATGATGTTTGAATTAGGTTGATGGGATGTTGGGTTTAAGGTTGTTCATTATCTTTTCTAGGTATGTGTTTGGATGAGTGCCCAATTTGGATAGTGGGGCACTCTTATGTTTATCATGGGGAGAGATCGGGGTTGGAGTGCTTGAAGTCCCTGGAAGCGTAGCTGATTTGCTGGATCGGTGTACGGGGCATGCGTTGGGAGCAAGTGATGCCCTTGTTCTGGCAGGAGAATTGGAGCCCGCTTCGAGTGGTGTTTCATCCCGGAGGAAACGACTTGTCCAAGAGGTCAGGTTTGGACCTCAGGAAGACAATTGTTAGAGATTTAGTTAGCCTACAGAATAGGCTACCCTTCATGAGTGTGGGGTGGTTGCATTGTCCCGCGCTTAGTATGGAGAGGTGTGGATAGGCCGGCTGCCACCTAGTTGGTCCGGTGACGGATCAATTCGGTGGTGGGTTGGGTTGTAAGTGAGAATTGGGGGTTTGTGGTTCTGCATCCCTCCATTTTGGCTGCTGCTCCTCAGATTTACATGGTCGATGGGGTTCATTTGAATATGAGGGGCATGCAGCTGTTTTTAGATAACATAATGTCGTCCATTTACAACTGGGAGGTTAGCAGTTAGGTGGAGTTAGGTGGAAGGAAGAAAGTTTAAGGTTTAGAAGGTTTAGAGTTATCGTGGCAGGGTTTAGTTGAAACTGTGGTGGTTTGGGACGGCCTGAAAATTGTGTCTGTGGGTAATAAAGGGTCATAGGTACCCAGGAGATGAGAAGGTGTAGGAGTTTGATCCATAAGGGGGCCGGAGTTCCATCGGGCCAGATAGACTTTGATCTCCTGTGGAGTGGGAAGACACCTGGGCACCTTTGTTTGGAGTTGAGGGAAGACCTTGAGTGGAGAGTTGGCCATGGTCTTCCTGAAATGTTGAGTTAACACAAGGGGTGGCAAATAACCCCATTTTGCCCCTTGTTTATGCGATGGAGGCGGGGCTGGATTTGGGCCCTTGCCTCTTCTTGTGTTTTTTTGCAGTTTCAAGTTTGTAGTTGTTCAGCTACAATTAGAAATTAAAATCAGAACTAAATAGGGACATTAATTAAGTAGGCCATCCCTCCTTTGCCACCATTCCTATTGATTAATAAAGATGACAATTTTATTTGGCAAATTATCCAGTAGTCTGTGTCATTTATTTCATTAGAGTGTATCTGGAGTATGCGGATGAATGCAGAATACTTTACGATAGACATTTTATCCTTCTTTCCTTCTTTTACAGCAACTCAGAAGAGAAAAGGCAATGAAAGAAGAAGTCAATCATTTTTAGAATTAAAGAATTAAATGAAATTAAATTATGAATAGATCCTTCCTTCTGATATAGGGGGTAATTCTGAATGGATCGCAGCAGCAAGTTTGTTAGCAGTTGGGCAAACCCATATGCACTGCAGGGGGGGCAGATATAACATTTGCAGAGAGAGTTAGATTTGGGTGGGTTATATTGTTTCTGTGCAGGGTAAATACTGGCTGCTTTATTTTTACACTGCCATTTAGATTTCAGTTTGAATACACCCCACCCAAATCTAACTCTCTCTGCACATGTTATATCTGCCCCCCACCCCCCCTGCGGTGCAGATGGTTTTGCCCAACTGCTAACAAATTTGCTGCTGCGATCAACTCAGAATTAGGCCCATAGTGTTTAATTAATGAAAACATTATCGGTTACTTTATATGGGGTCATACAGTTTATTAAACTGCCATCATGTCTGCCACTGCACTGCCACTCTGTTTCGTAGATGTTCCATGTTAAAAGTTGAACTGCCACATGTTTGTGCCACCCTCTGCTGTAGCCTAGAAACTGTAAGTCATCTTGTCTGCCAATGTTGTGTGCTTTATAGATGTACTATATTCTTTTAAACTGTCATTTGTTTGTGCCGCTGTTCTCTTACTTATTTTGGCCAGATGCAGCCTTTGGCCATTATTGATGAAAACAATATTGTGAACTGTAAGGTGATCAGAATTGATTTGAAATGACTGAAATGAATGTTAAAGATTTTTATAATGTTGCAGGAACAAAAACAGGTCCAACTGACATTTTAGCTGTTTTGAATACATTTTTTTTTTAAATCCAAAATCACAACAATTGAGAGGTTTTGCCAAAACACGACAGTGATTTAAAACCAAAACACAGGGGTATGAGCACATCTCTATACAAAGCACAACATAACCTTGGAGAAAATTTAACCTGAACTTTACAAGAATTAAGACAAAATGACGCACTTCTTTGCCAAAAACACATGAATCAAAAAAGTAAATGCCCTGTGACCCTGGTCTGTAAACACAGTGAGAGGGCCAGGAAAGTGAGAAAGAGAGACACGCACACATACTGTATTTACTAGAGATGTGCGGCTGGTACTTTTCGTGTTTTGTGTTTTGGTTGTAATTCCACTATCGTGTTTTGGTTTTGGATCTGGATGATTTTTGAAAAAAACATAAAAACAGCTAAAATTACAGAATTTGAGGGTAATTTTGATCCTACGGTATTATTAACTGCAATAACATTCATTTCCACTCATTTCTAGTCTATTCTGAACACCTCACACCTCACAATATTGTTTTTAGGCCAAAAGGTTGCACCGAGGTAGCTGGATGACTAAGCTGAGCGACACAAGTGTGCGGCACAAACACCTGGCCCATCTAGGAGTGGCACTGCAGTTACAGACAGGATGGCACTTAAAAAACTAGTCCCCAAACAGCACATGATGCAAAGAAGAAAAATAGGTGTAAGATGGAATTGTCCTTGGGCCCTCCCACCCACCCTTATGTTGTATAAACAGGACATGCACACTTTAACAAAGCAAGCATTTCAGTGACAGGGTCTGAAAAGACTGGTTTGTCTGGGACCCCACCAAAAAAGAAGCAATCAAACTGGCTCTACAGAGGCAAGATGTCGACATCATCCTCAGATTTCTCAACCCTTTCACTGTGTACATCCTCCTCCTCACAGAGTATTAATTCGTCCCCACTGGAATCCACCATCACAGGACCCTGTGTACTTTCTGGAGGCAATTGCTGGTAAAGGTCTTCCCGGAGGAATTTATAATTCATTTTGATGAACATCATCTTCTCCACATTTTGTGGAAGTAAACTCCTTTGCTGATTGCTGACAAGTTTACCGGCTGCACTAAACACTCTTTCGGAGTACACACTGTAGAGGGGGGAGGGAGGGGGGGGGGGCAACTTAGGTAAAATAAAGCCAGTTTGTGCAAGGGCATCCAAATTGCCTCTTTTTCCTGCCAGTATACATATGGACTGTCTGACATCACTACTTGGATGCTGTCACTCATATAATCCTCCACCATTCTTTCAATTGTGATAGAATCATAAGCAGTGACAGTAGACATGTCAGTAATCGTTGGCAGGTCCTTCAGTCCAGACCAGATATCAGCTTTCACTCCTGACTGCCCTGCATCACCACCAGCGGGTGGGCTAGGAAATCTTATCATTTTCCTTGCAGCCCCAGTGGTGGGAGAAATTGAAGGAGGAGCTGTTGATGGGTCACGTTCCGCTTGAGTTGACAATTTACTCACCAGCAGGTCTTTGCACCTCTGCAGACTTGTGTTTGACGGAAAGAGAGATACAATGTAGGCTTTAAACCTAGGATCGAGCACGGTGGCCAAAATGTAGTGCTCTGATTTCAACAGATTGACCACCCTTGAATCCTTGCAAAGTGTTGCCATATAGACCATTACATAACAATATAATTTAGTAGGTACCAAAGTTAGAACAAATTATGTAAATTAAATAATATGATTTATTACCCAATGTGATTTTAACCAGTTAAGAGTGTGTGTATATATATATATTATTGTAAGGTATAACTTAAATAGGTTTGAATGTATTAGTCTTATGTTTTGAGAATTTAGTAGCATGTATTTCTGTGTGTTTTACTGCAAGATTATGGGTCATTATGTAAGAGACAGGTTTTCTCTGTGTAAGCCATATAGCCAGAATACACAATACATTGAGCATTACACAAATTCATCCCTTCCATGCCATTATTCATATCTGTATTAATCAAAGGATTAATGTCTGATCTGCGCTATACCAAGTACAATTAAATCAAAGTTTACATGATATGTAGATATATGTATACTGTATACTTGATTCACACACAGCAAATAAATAATTATAACTTGGTGGATAAAGTCAATAGGTCACCTAGCTCAGGTCTCATAATATGCAAACAGTTACTGGTATGAACAGGGTACATTGGAATTCACAATCAAAGATCTTCATACCTTTAGAAAGTATATCAACCAGCTGGCCTATTGTCCAGTTATACTGCTGGCCAGAGGCAATGATAATATAGGATCAAACCCACTATAAACAGGTCACAATCATTTATGCTAACACCCTAGGGCCTAGGCGAAATAGATCGTTTACACATCCATACAAAGGTAGATCTCTGATGGATAAAGAAATACCAAATTTTATGATCCCAAATTCCCTACATGCTCACCACCGTGGGACGGAGTTAGCAGAGAACGTTTTATTACACTTTGGAATCTGCCAAAACCTATAATTATCTACTCCATTGGAAACTGTGGGGATATACTAGTTTTGAATTGGTAGAATATAGGATAAAAGGGGCAGTCTGATAGATAGAGAGTTAGAAGGAGAGGAGGAAGGAACGAAGTCCAGAGGGAGTCAGGATCCTAAGACGGTAGCTATGAATTATGCCCTCACATATTCTTGCAAGTGTATAGTATGTGTATTAATTGTTTAAGTTTGTAAAACTGTTTGTGTTTTATGTATGTACCATGGTTAAGGAAGTATAGATAAATTATAAGATTTATTATCATTGTGTTATCTTATCTTGTATTTTGTATCACCTATAATAAATGTACTAGACAAAATAGAGCTGGTATTCCAAGTCTTGAACTCATTTTCGGAATCACTAAAGTTATACATGAAATCTGCATATATTATATAAGGCTCTGCAAGTTGGGACAATTGACTTGTAGTCATAAAGTATAGTACTTATATGTTCAATGAGCCAGGATTATATATCTCTGTAAAGTATATTTGGGCTTTGCCTGGAAATATTTCCTGGACAGTAGAGATATAGCTCCTTAAATCTGAGCCAATCACAGGTATTAAATAGGAACGTCCACGCATAACATATTGTGTGATTGGACCAGTATTAAACATCACCCCTTTTTGTTATGAGCCCACCTATTTTTAAGCCTATTATAATATATTTGCAGATATAAAATATATAAACCATTATATCAATATATGATATAATAAATATATGTTATATAAGATTCAATAAATCAACATTGGCGACCACGGAAGGGACTTGGAATTATTCAGTATCGATTTTGACTAAATACAATATTTAGGAGCAGCACAAGGGCTATAAGCTCGCTGGGCAAAATACAAGATCACAGTGGAATAGGTTGCAAATGACTAGAGAAACAGTTTTGTTTAAAAAAGGCCTAAAGTAAGAAATTAAAAACACGGGTGTTAGAGTTTAACTTATCAGGCTAGCGAACAGATAAGGGAGGATACCACGTGCAAAATATAGGAAATATTGTTCCCAAATACTTAAAATTTGTAATTCTCAGTGATAGAATACATATAACGAAAGGGAATAAATCTGTAAAATGGCTACAATGTCAAATATAGACAGCATTGTAGTGAAATACATCACAAAGCAAAAGTGTACAGACTTTGCTTGTGATGCCAAATTAAAAGAAAACCCATGGAGCTATGTCCAGGGTTTGTTTGATGATGAAATTAAATCATCAAAGAAAAGGAAACAGAAAGGACTAGCCATTGCAGGCTTGTATGCAGCCTGTTTGGCTATGGATGCTAAATTAAGCAGTTTAGCTAAAACCCTACAAAAATGTAGAGAAGAATCTAATTTAAAAGAAACAGAAAGCAAAGAAAAAATAGATCAGCTAAATATCCAAATTAAAACTTTAACAACACTTAATGACATGGGTAAAATCTCCCAGGATGAAGTGTTACAGAAACATAAAAATGCTCAGAGGGAATCCACAGAATGTAGGAGAGCTCTAACAGAGGTTACAACGGAGAGAGATGAGATAATAAGTGCATATAAAGTTATGCAGGGACAGCTCACAGAATGTATGAAAGGGAAAGCGATTGACCATGCCCCTTGTATGGACAGGGAGATGCAGCTTATGCAAGAAATATCTGTTCTGAAAGGACATATTGCTGCAAACATTAGGATAGGAACTGCAGCCACTGCCCCATATCCTATCTATGCATATGAAAGAGAACAATGGGACACAAATCATGAGGACAGAGAGGACTGCTGGGCAGAGGGGAATTCTACTGAATCTACCCTCAGGGTACCCATAGCAATGGGAGAGTTTGCAGAATCAGCGGCGAATAGGGAGTGCTCTATATTAATAGGCACAGATAGTAGTGATGAAGAAGTACAGACAGAAATTGAGGCACACAGGGCTCATAAACAGCCAGCATTCCTCACTGAGAGTAGGAACACCCTATTGGGATTCAATAGTGAAGGAGAGGCCATTCACTCAAGGGCCCCTAGTGCCAATCATCCCCCACAACCCATAAAAACACTTATGGGAGTGGCAGATATGATTGGAAAAATGAGTTCAGGAGAACACATCACCTCCCATGCAGCTAATGTTCAGCAGAGGTGTGAACTTCTAGGAATTAGAAATCTCACTGATCAGGTTAAGGTACTGCAATTAACAATTGCATTAGCTGCTTGGAGTGCTTTGCCAGATTTGATTAAAGAAGGTAAAGGTACATATGAAGAAACTGTAGAGGAGCTACAAAAGATAATTAACCCTTCAGTAGCAGGCACAATGGTTGCATATGAAATCAAACAGCAAAGTGAGGAGAACCCATTAATATATGCAAATAGATTGTGGGCAGCATACAGTGCAGGAAACAGCAAAAATGACAACAGTCAGAAAAACAGCAAAGATTTCAAAAACTTGTTGGTGCATAACTCGCACCCCACAATTAAAGCTAAGTGTGAACACTTGATAGATACCATAAAGCATAGCTATGATAAAATAATGGGATTAATGCAGCGGTCCTATCAAGCAGTACAGGCCAGTAAGCAACGTAAGATGGCAGAAAGGAATGAGAAATGTGTTATAAAGAGGGTTGCAGCATTACAGTCAGAAGGTAAACCAATGGTGGTTGAAGGGCCCCACATTCCAGGGGAGGTAAACACACCATTTAACCCACAATGGAACACAGGGTCACAAAGGAGAGGGGGAATTTTTAAAGAGAGATCCATTTTTAGAGGTGGAGGTAGAGGATACCAAGGACATTCAAATGATGGAGCTTGGAATAGACACATGGGTTACTCACAACATTTTGGGAACAAAGGAAAGGACACAGAGTTTAAACACCAGGGTCCCACTTACACAGAGCTAAGACACCAGCTACAGGCCATAAAAGAGAAGTATGAGAATTTAGAAAAAGCAAACAAAGTGCAGCAAGCTGACACACAAAAGGAGAAAAATTGACAGTCAGTGGCCCCAAGGATAGTTGCACCAATCACTTTAGATAGGTGCGGGCGCCCTCAAGTCTCGGTTCTGGTCAGGGGCCACCAGCACACAATGTTACTAGACACCGGTGCCGCCATATCAATCCTACATGATGATCAGCCACATCACTCTCCTCTGTCAGCAGGAAAAACAATACATCTCCAAAGCTTTGCAGGGAATAAGGTAGATACAGTCCTGTTAAACCCTCTCCAAATACAAATAGGAGATGTATCTGCAATTCACACATTTGCATTAGCCTCACTGCCAAGTGAAACTAATTTATTAGGGTCTGACTTTATGATCCCTAATGGGTGTATATTGGATCTGACTAACCTTTTACTTCTGCAGAGTTCTCCTAATGTAACACCTGAGGTTGTAATTATACCAGATTCCCATGTAATTGCTGCTGTAAAACCCAATAATGCGAAATATGATGTGCTTAAGGCTAATGTTGATCATCCTGACAAAGATTTGGTATTACCATTACTTGAACAGTTTCAGGATGCTTTTGCTAAACACAAACATGACTGTGGGAAGGTAAACAAGGTGATTGAAGTCAGTGGTCTTGACCCTCCCCCACAGAAGCAGTACAATTTCCCACAGGAGGCCATAAGCTTCATTCAAGAAGCAATTGACTCTCTCTTAGAGCAGCGTGTAATCAGACCATGTGTATCCACTAACAATGCGCCAATATGGCCAGTACGGAAACCGGATGGTTCCTGGCAGCTCACAATTGACTACCGCAAACTTAATGGCCTTACGCATAGCTGCGCACCCACTATTGCGTCAATGCCAGACATTCTAAAAATGTTAAGCCCAGAGCATAAATGGTTCACAGTTTTAGACATTTCAAATGGGTTTTGGTCTGTGCCTCTATCTGAAGAGTGTCAATACAAATTTGCCTTCACATTTCTGGGAAAGCAATACACGTTTACGTGTCTCCTACAGGGCTTCCATAATTCTCCATCATTTTTCCATACTACGATGAGAGACATTTTAACAGATTTTTTATTGCAGTATGTAGATGATCTCTTACTAGCAACAGAGACAAAGGAAGAGCATCTTCAGCTACTGGGAGAACTCCTTGGCATCCTCATAGACGCAGGTTTGAAGTGTAACCCATCTAAAGCTCAGATTTTACGGGAATCTGTTTCCTTCCTGGAGATCAGTGTTACGGCTGATGGGAGAACAATATCGGCAGATAAGGTAAAAACCATCCTTCGTTTACCCCTTCCTGTCAGCATACCTACACTGTGATCCTTCCTGGGGTTGGTAAATTACTCTAGGTCCTTCATTCCTGATTTTTCACAAATATCTGCACCTCTCTATTCTCTCCTCAAAAAGGATATAAAATGGGAATGGACCCCCAGTCACACAAAGGCAGTAGAAACATTAAAAGAAGCACTAGCTAGTGCCCCTGCCCTTGCAAATCCAGACCCACAGTTACCCTTTCACTTAGAGACAGCAGCAACAGAAACAGCCATGTCTGCAGTCCTATCACAGGAAATACATGCACAGCAAAGGCCCATAGCTTATGCATCAAAGTTACTGACACCAGTGGAATTAAAATACTCCGTGTGTGAAAAACACCTTCTTGCCACATTTTGGGCAGTAAAACAGTTCACATACATGATAGGCCTGAACCCTATCATCTTACATTCCACGCACACACCAACAAGGTTCCTCCTCACAGACAGAATCAAAGATGGGAATGTCTCTAATGCCAGGGTAGCACATTGGGCCCTTTTGTTGCAGGATCGAGATATAACAGTGAAGGCAACTAACAGTCCATCCACCTGTGCATATGGACTAATATACCAGGGACTGCCACACACATGTGACTTACTCCCAGCTGACCATTCACAACATTTGTTTAGAGCAATGCCACAGGAGGCTACAGCCCCTGAACAAACCACCCAGATCTTTACAGATGGTTCATGTTTTTATGTACAAGGGTCACCCCATGCAGGTTTTGGTCTGTACATAATGCATCCCCAAACCACACCACAATCTGTTTTTCGATCTTGCAATGTAAAATCTGCACAGTACGCTGAGCTGGCAGCAGTAGCACATGCCCTTGAATTATTCCAAGACCACAAACATGAAATCGCATTGTACTCGGACTCAGCATGGGTGTGTAATGCCCTTACTGGATTTTTGCCCTTTTGGCAAACTCATCAGTATACCTCATCTGATGGAAGCCCTCTTAAATATGCAGACCTTCTCCAGTACATAGTTTCCCTGGCACAGAGTCTAACACATATCCCCTGGGTCTGTAAAGTCAAAGGGCATTCAACTACATCACCACACCATGAACAGAATGAAATGTCTGACCTCTTAGCCAAACAAGGGGCACAAGAGGGGGAGCTGTGGCAGATACCGAAAGCAAGCCCAGAGCCAAAAGTGTGCCCTCTTGTATGTGCAGTGGCAAAAAGGTCAGAGATGATAAATGCACCAGACATTTCAGAGATCCAAATGCAGGACCCTGAAATTAAAGAAATCATACAAAAGTTGAGGAATGAGGAGTTGGACTTAACAGAGGGAAATACATTGGCAAAACACACACCAAATCTAACACTAACAGAGGACAAGGAAATGCTTATCCACAATGGGGAAGATACAACATGGGTAGTCCCAAAAGAGTACAGGAATGAAATGATATATCTTGTACACGACCTCCCCACAGGTGGACACCAGGGTGTAGAAAAGACACAGCAGAGACTAAAAACAATAGGTTGGTGGCCAGATATGGTAAAAGATGTACAGCAATACTGTGACAACTGTGTGGTATGTGCCCAAGTTAACCCAGCACCTAGAAAGATAAATGCTCCACTGAGAATCCAGAGAAGGGAAGGTCCCTGGAATGCTCTACAAATTGATTACATGGGCCCTCTGCCTGCCACAGCTAAAAATAACAAATACGTGTTGGTTGTGACTGACCTATTTTCAAAATGGGTAGAAATTTTTCCCTCTAAAAGTAACACAGCTCTGAGCACAGCAAAAATTCTGGTTGATCAGATATTCACACGGTGGGGCCTTCCAACATCGGTTGAATCAGACCAAGGTTCACATTTCACAGGTAATGTGATGCAAACATGCCTGGAAATGCTGGGAATAAAACAAAGCTTCCATGTCCCTTTTCATCCTGAATCTTCTGGACAGGTGGAACGTGCCAACAGACAGATCAAAACTATGTTGAGAAAGTTTGTTGGCATAAATGGTAAGAACTGGGATAATTTGTTACCCCTAGTGGCAATGGCAATAAGGGCCACACCTTCATCAGCGACCCGATTGACCCCCTTTGAATTAATGACAGGCAGGCAAATGAGATTGCCAGAGCACCTTTGGATAGATCTACACACCCCTACTATTGATAGACTGTCAATGGATCAGTACCTTACAAAACTGCAAAAAGCACTCACAGAGGTTCATCTGTTTGCAGCACAGCAGTTAGGGAAAGCACAGAGAAAAGCAAAGGCTTATTTGGACAAAGGTGTAAGAGAAAATTGTTGGGAAGTTGGAGAAAGGGTCATGTTTCTAGAACTCCGACCCACAGACCATGGTCTGGGCAAGAAATGGAGAGGACCATTTTCAATAGTGGACAGACTGAGTCCCTCAGTATACAAATTAAGAATCAACGATGCAAAGAAAGTGCAGGACAAATGGGTACATGCCAATCAGATGAAACTGTACAAAGGAGAAGGGTCAACTGAGTAGCGCATCTCTTTCTTTCTTATAATTTTATTTTGTTTTATTTTGGTTTTACAGAAAAATGAGAATCCCAACTTTGGTCCTGTCCTTCGTGGTGAGCCTCCAGATCCAGTGTACCAGTGAGGTCAACATTTCAATTAGAGTGGAAGCCAATCCGATTCACTGTAAAGAGGGAGAATCCATCCTCCTTCCAGTGTCAGTACAAGGCACAACAGGGAAACAGGTATCCTGGTGGGGCCCAGCAGACAAAGAAATTAAAGCCTGGGATAATGGAAACGCAGGAAACTCACCACATTACATGGGTAGAATACATGTTTTTCCAAATGGATCACTATTGCTTAGCCATGCAAACCCTACAGACACAGGAACCTGGATATATGGTTTTATCATCCCCATTCCCATGTATGGGAATCCACCCACAGTAAAGAGGACTTATGTTCCTGGGAGTATCACACTGAATGTGTCCCAGAAAAGAGACCCTACTCCCCCAAGTACCACAACAACAACAAAGGCTAAATCACTGCCATCTACTAAAACAGCTGAGTGCCCACCAACAAGTGAAGGACCCACAAGTGGCCTTACTGCCACCTCCATTCCTGGTTCCTTGATAAACAATGTACAATATATACATGTACCAGTAGTCCTAAATCTATCAAAATGGAATATGGCAGAATTTGGTTATTGTGTAAATAGTAATGTTTCTTTATTCTATGCTTCCTTACTAGTAGATATTGTTGCTTCTCACCAGAGCAGAACTCAAGACCCATACACAGGACAGGCAGCCCCTAACCAAAAAGGTATTTTTAGATCCAGGAAATTACAAAGCTAAGATGGGATCATTGGATCCATCCATGGACTGTTTGGTTCCGGGATGTCAATTTGGAATAGGGCGGATTTGGAAGTCATCCGCAGACACTTAGGCAATTTTGAGCAGAAAGAGCAGAAAGAGGGGCAATATGTTTTGAAGCCTGTCCTGTTTATAACATGCATGATATAGCAAGATTGTTTTCAAAGACCCAAGCCAAGATAAACGAAATAATTGAACTGAACAATAGAGAAGCCAGACAAAATCAGGTGGGGAAAGAAATAATATGCACTGCATATGGTAATTATGTCCTCAACGCAATCACACATGTAATTAGAGACCTACAATCTGGTAGAATACCTGACATTTTAAGAGATAATGACCTGACCAATTGGTATTGCTCACAATCTGACATTGGGCATGGGGAAAATACCCCAAGAGATGGTTGCAGACCTCTGCCCATCTCCACAATTAGGAATTTAGGCACTGTGACCCCCCACCCAAATAGAGGTTCACCCCATTGTTACAACAAGCAGCAACCTTGTGCTGTCAGCGATATCCTATATGTCTCCTTTACCATTTCTCTACCTGTGTTCGACCCAAGCAAGTCTTTATTTGACAAACTGTCTACAGTTCACTCCATTGGATATTTGGAAAAGGACATTTACAAAGAGCGGCTGGACCTACCAGAACTACTGGTCCGAGTCGACGACACCTGGAAAGTTCCACATACTGCTTGCTGTGCAGTCAAGGGAAACCAATACTTGTGTCGCTGCAACGTTTTCGAAATTGAGACGCCAATCTGCGGCCTAGAATCAAGTAAACCAAGTACCTTAATCACAGATATAAATGAACTTGCCACCATTCCCAGCAAAGATATGGATATGGGAGGACCTGAACACAGTGCAAAGCCAAATACATCAACCACCTATACAGCCAGAGACATTGCTTGTCCAGTGCAGCTAACAAAATGGAGAACTCCAGCGGTGAAGGTTACATACAACATGAATGGACAGTACTGCATAGTCACAAATCACGGAGAGTTCTTGTATGGGGAAAAGTCATGTCCAGTGCCAAACCCAAATTTCTGCTTTAGCCCACATGAGTATACCACCATTGGTCAGACGGTTATCACCCCAATCCCCGTTTATGAAGAGGACATAAATATAGATAGTGAACCAGAAATCTCAAACCTTGGAGAATATATACCTGTGTTCAACATACACATAGATAGTTTAACCTTAGATTTACAGAAACTCCTGGATAGGAAAGACACACACATAGTTCAAATTAATAACATGGTTGAGAAGGCAGATGCCACACTAAATAAATTACTGCATGATGGAGATTTTGAAATAACCATGACAAACACCTGGCTGGAGATTGGTTTAAAGGGCTTGCTGATCGGTCAAACAATCTTGCTAATCATTTTAATTTCACTGATATTGTGGCTTAAGCGCCTTATAAGGCAGGAACGCAGTAAGCTAGAAAAACTGGTAGATGCAAGATATAAGCAATTATTATGTTAATGTATGTGTGGCCATCATCATCAATTCTCACGGCCACAAGGAGGCGACTGTTGCCATATAGACCATTACATAACAATATAATTTAGTAGGTACCAAAGTTAGAACAAATTATGTAAATTAAATAATATGATTTATTACCCAATGTGATTAACCAGTTAAGAGTGTGTGTGTATATATATATATATATTATTGTAAGGTATAACTTAAATAGGTTTGAATGTATTAGTCTTATGTTTTGAGAATTTAGCAACATGTATTTCTGTGTGTTTTACTGCAAGATTATGGGTCATTATGTAAGAGACAGGTTTTCTCTGTGTAAGCCATATAGCCAGAATACACAATACATTGAGCATTACACAAATTCATCCCTTCCATGCCATTATTCATATCTGTATTAATCAAAGGATTAATGTCTGATCTGCGCTATACCAAGTACAATTAAATCAAAGTTTACATGATATGTAGATATATGTATACTGTATACTTGATTCACACACAGCAAATAAATAATTATAACTTGGTGGATAAAGTCAATAGGTCACCTAGCTCAGGTCTCATAATATGCAAACAGTTACTGGTATGAACAGGGTACATTGGAATTCACAATCAAAGATCTTCATACCTTTAGAAAGTATATCAACCAGCTGGCCTATTGTCCAGTTATACTGCTGGCCAGAGGCAATGATAATATAGGATCAAACCCACTATAAACAGGTCACAATCATTTATGCTAACACCCTAGGGCCTAGGCGAAATAGATCGTTTACACATCCATACAAAGGTAGATCTCTGATGGATAAAGAAATACCAAATTTTATGATCCCAAATTCCCTACATGCTCACCACCGTGGGACGGAGTTAGCAGAGAACGTTTTATTACACTTTGGAATCTGTCAAAACCTATAATTATCTACTCCATTGGAAACTGTGGGGATATACTAGTTTTGAATTGGTAGAATATAGGATAAAAGGGGCAGTCTGATAGATAGAGAGTTAGAAGGAGAGGAGGAAGGAACGAAGTCCAGAGGGAGTCAGGATCCTAAGACGGTAGCTATGAATTATGCCCTCACATATTCTTGCAAGTGTATAGTATGTGTATTAATTGTTTAAGTTTGTAAAACTGTTTGTGTTTTATGTATGTACCATGGTTAAGGAAGTATAGATAAATTATAAGATTTATTATCATTGTGTTATCTTATCTTGTATTTTGTATCACCTATAATAAATGTACTAGACAAAATAGAGCTGGTATTCCAAGTCTTGAACTCATTTTCGGAATCACTAAAGTTATACATGAAATCTGCATATATTATATAAGGCTCTGCAAGTTGGGACAATTGACTTGTAGTCATAAAGTATAGTACTTATATGTTCAATGAGCCAGGATTACATATCTCTGTAAAGTATATATAGGCTTTGCCTGGAAATATTTCCTGGACAGTAGAGATATAGCTCCTTAAATCTGAGCCAATCACAGGTATTAAATAGGAACGTCCACGCATAACATATTGTGTGATTGGACCAGTATCAAACATCACCCCTTTTTGTTATGAGCCCACCTATTTTTAAGCCTATTATAATATATTTGCAGATATAAAATATATAAACCATTATATCAATATATGATATAATAAATATATGTTATATAAGATTCAATAAATCAACAAAAGCGAATGAAGGGCTCCATCCACAAGTCCCACATACTTTGCGGAATCGCTCTGTCTTAGCTCCTCCTTTAATTTCTCCAGCTGCTTCTGCAAAAGCCTGATGAGGGGAATGACCTGACTCAAGCTGGCAGTGTCTGAACTGACTTCACGTGTGGCAAGTTCGAAGGGTTGGAAAACTTTGCACAAGACAGAAATCATTCTCCACTGCGCTTGACTCAGGTGCAATACCCCTCCTTTGCCTATATCGTAGGTGGATGTAAAGGCTTGAATGCACTTTTGCTGCACCTCCATCCTCTAAAGCATATAGAGTGTTAAATTCCACCTTGTTGAATTCCACCTCTTGCTTCAGTTGATAGCAGGGCAGGTTCAGGCGTGTTTGCTGGCGCTCCAGTCTTCGGCACACGGTGTCTGAATGCCGAAAGTGGCCCGCAATTTTTTGGGCCACCGACAGCATCTCCTGCACACCTCTGTCATTTTTCAAAAAAATCTGCACCACCAAATTAATTGTATGTGCAAAACATGGGACGTGCTGGAATTTGCCCAGATGTAATACACGCACAATATTGGTGGTGTTGTCCGATATCACAAATCCCCAGGAGAATCCAGTTGCGTTAAGCCATTCTGCAATGATGTTCCTCAGTTTCTGTAAGAGGTTGTCAGCTGTGTGCCTCTTCTGGAAAGCGGTGATAAATATCGTAGCCTGCCTAGGAATGAGTTGGCGTTTGCGAGATGTTGCTACTGGTGCCGCTGCTGTTGCTGCTGCAGGAGGCCATACATCTACCCAGTGGGCTGTTACAGTCATATAGTCCTTAGTCTGCCCTGTTCCACTTGTCCACATGTCCGTGGTTAAGTGGACACTGGATACAACTGCATTTTGTTGGACACTGGTGACTCTTTTTCTGACGTCTGTGTACATTCTCGGTATCGCCTGCCTAGAGAAGTGGAACCTAGATGGGATTTGATACCGGGGATACAGTACCTCAAACAATTCTCTAAGTCCCACTATACTAATGGCGGATACCGGACGCACGTCTAACACCAATCTAGCTGTCAAGGCCTCAGTTATCCACTTTGCAAAAGGATGACTGCTGTCATATTTCATTTTCCTCACAAAGGACTGTTGGACAGTCAATTGCTTAATGGAAGTAGTACAAGTGGTCTTCCGGCTTCCCCTCTGGGAAGACGATTGACTCCCAGCAGCAACAACAGCAGCGTCAGCAACAGCAGGCTTACCACTCAAGGATCCTCTGGAGGAATCCCGTTTAGGAGAGGAATCCTCAGTCTTGACAGTGACATGGCCTGCACGACTACTGACGTTCCTGACTGAGGAGTAAGTTGAATTTGAGGGAGTTGGTGGTGTGGCTTGCAGGAGCTTGGGTACAGGAGGAAAAAGGGATTTAGGTGTCAGTGGACTGCTTACGCTCTTAGCCAATGTTTCACAACTTGACACTGACTTATGATGAATGCGCAGCAGGTGACGTATAAGGGAGGATGTTCCTAGGTGGTTAACATCCTTACCCCTACTTATTACAGATTGACAGAGGCAACAGATGGCTTGACACCTGTTGTCCGGATTTGTGGAGAAATAATTCCACACCGAAGAGGTGGCTTTTTTAGTAGTTTGCCCAGGCATCACAATGAGCTTCTTCATCCCACGGACAACAGGTGTCTCCCCCGGTGCCTGACTTAAACAAACTACATCCCCATCAGAATCCTCATCGTCAACTTCCTCCTCAGCGCCAGCAACACCCATATCCTCATCCTGGTGTACTTCAACAGTGACATCTTCAATTTCAATATCAGGAACTGGACTGTGGGTGCTCCTTCCAGCACTTGCAGGGGGCGTGCAAATGGTGGAAGGAGCCACGTCTTCCCATCCAGTGTTGGGAAGGTTAGGCATCGCAACTGCCGACATACTTGGATTCTCCTTGGGGATTTGTGATACCATCTCAGAATGCACAGTTCTTTTCTGTTCTCTTTCCAGCTTAACTCTTTCAATTTTTCTAGCGGGAGGATGAGGGCTTCCATCGTCATGTGAAGCTGAACCAATAGTCATGAACATAGGCCAGGGCCTCAGCCGTTCCTTGCCACTCCGTGTCGTAAATGGCATATTGCCAAGTTTATGTTTCTCCTCAGACCATTTAAAAAAAATTTTGGGGGTCTTTTTACTGAACTTTGGCTTTTTGGATTTTACATGCCCTCTACTATCACAATGGGCATCGGCCTTGGCAGACGACATTGATGGCATTTCATCATCTATGTCATGGCTAGTGGCAGCAGCTTCAGCACTAGGAGGAAGTGGTTCTTGATCTTTCCCTATTTTAGCCTCCAAATGTTTGTTCTCCATTATTTTCTGGATTTATATAACACAATATGCGGCACAAGAGAGCATGCCCCTACACCTCACAGGGCAAACCCTGCAAAAATTATTTGGATTAAATATTAATAACTCCTTTATTTGGAGTAAATAATATACAGCACAGGACAGCACAACTGAATTTATATGGCAGCACCACTGGACTGGATTTATACGGAATTATATGGATTTATATGGAATTATACGGCAGGATAACTGGAATTATACGTCAGTATTCAGAGAATTACACGGCAATATAACAGGAATTATACGCCAGTATTCCGAGAATTATATGGCAATATCACAGGAATTATACGCCATTATCACAGGAATTATATGGCAGTATCACAGGAGCTATATGCCAGTATTCTGAGAATTACCATATATGGCAGCATCACAGGAATTATATGCCAGTATTCCGAGAATTATATGGCAATATCACAGGAATTATACGGCAATGTCAGAGGAATTATACGCCAGTATCACTGGAAATATATGGCAGTATCACAGGAATTATACGGCAATGTCACAGGAATTATACGCCAGTCCTTGAAGCAAATAAGGTCATTAAATGGATCCAACATGGATTTGTGAAGGACAGATCATGTCAGACCAACTTACTTGGTTTTTATGAAACAGTAAGTGCGAACCTTGATCAGGGTAAGGTGGTGGGTGTAATCTTTTTAGACTTTGCACTTGGGTCAGTAATTGGTTAGATAATAGGGAGCAGCGCATTGTGGTCAATGGATCATTTTCAAATTGGACTAAAGTACTAAGTAGTGTGCCACAAGGGTCTGTACTTGGACCACTTTTGTTCAACATTTTAATCAACGACCTAACAGTAGGTCTAGAGAGCATGGTGTCAATTTTCGCAGACGATACCAAATTGTGTAAGGTTATAAATACGGAGGGGCATGCTGAGTCTCTTCAGAATGACTTAACTAAACTGGAAACATGGGCAGCAAAATGGAGAATGAGATTCAACACAGACAAGTGTAAGGTAATGCACTGTGGGGGCAAGACCAAAAATTACACCTACATACTAAATGGGGTAATATTAGGGAATTCTGTACTGGAAAAAGACTTAGGGGTTCACAAAGATAACAAATTAAGCAGCAGTACTCAAAGTAAGAGTGCAGCAAAGAAGGCTAATAAGATATTAGCAAGCATAAAACGGGGAATTGATGCAAGGGACAAGGGTATTATACTTCCATTATATAAATCACTAGTGAGGCCACATCTTGAATACTGTGTGCAATTTTGGGCACCATGGTGGTCATTCCGAGTTGTTCACTCGTTGCCATTTTTCGCAACCAGGGCTGGATCCGCTTGTCCAATCACCCACATGCGGCGCTGGAGGCGGCGGGTCCCGGCGCTGATGATAGCCGGGAGTAGCGGTGGGCCTTCAGTATGTGCGGCTCCCCCCCCCTCTCCCCCCCTGTCCTCCTGCTCCGGCTCCCGCTCACCTTACCAGCAGCGGCGGTCCTGCGGAGCGTGCAGCTCTCTCCCGGCTCCCGATCACCTGACACTCAGGCAGCAGCGGTGGCCGTGCAGTAAGTGCGGCTGTCCTCCTCTGCTGGCTCCAGCAGCAGCAGCATGTTAGTTTGCGTCTCTCTCTCTCTCTCCTCTTTCTCTCACCCCAACCCCCCCCCACCCCCCCTGTGGATATGCATACCTCCCAACATGACCCTATCTAGGAGGGACACAATGCTCTGCTCCTGGAGTTCCCTATTAATTTATGATTCCCATCACCTGTGCTGAAACACCTTTCTAATCCATAGACCTGTTCAGCACAGGTGATGGCAATCATAAATTAAGAGAAAGGTCCAGAAGCAGAGCATTGTGTCCCTCCTGGAGAGGGTCATGTTGGGAGGTATGGATATGTCAGTATAATGTTCATTTTTACAGGTGCCTCTACCCCTTTGGATTCTACTGGACAAGTGGACGTGATCAGCGTGGTATGTAGGTAAGTAAACTCTCTCTCATTTTTACAGGTACCCCTATTGGATTCTACTGGACAAGTGGACGTGACCGGCGTGTGATGTAGGTAAGTATGTGTGAGTGCGTAAGTGTGTTTTAATAAAATTTTACTGTCACGGTGTGTGTGTGTTTGTGTTTTTATTTGGGTATTTTTTGTTGTTGTAGAACTACAGGTACCAGCGAGCCCGTTATTTCCCCGCCTGCTGGTACTTGAAGTTCTCCAAGTACCAGCAAGCGGGGGAGGCTTGCTGGGCCTTGTAGTTCCACAACAAAAACAATATTCTTTTTTTACACACATGGCTATCAGCCCAGCACCCACCGCCCAGGGGTGTTGGGGACAGCCTCGGGCTTCACCCCTGGCCCTTGGGTGCCTGAAGGGGGAGACCCCTTGATTTAAGGGGTCCCCACTCCTCCAGGGTACCCCGGCAGGAGGTGACTAGTTGGGGGGGTAATGCCACGGCCGCAGGGACCTACATAAAAGTGTCCCCCGGCTCTGGTATTATCTCTCTGGCTAGTGGAGCCCGGTGCTGGTTTTAAAAATACGGGGGACCCCTACATCTTTTGTCCCCCGTATTTTTGGAACCAGGACCGGTCTAAGAGCCCGGTGCTGGTTGTCTAAATACGGGGAACCCCTGTCCAATTTTTCCCCCCAGTATTTAAACAACCAGGACCGGCTAAAAGAGCCCGAGGCTGGTTATACTTAGGAAGGGGGACCTCACGCATTATTTTTTTTTAACCCATTCAGACCCTTCTCCATTAAGTTAATGGAAGCCCTGGACAACAAAATTGCATTCATGTCCTCCTCCCTCGCCCTTCCCAGTCCCAAACACTCATTTTTTTTCTATAAAAATGTATAATATATCACAAGTATGATGAGCAGGCAGGCAACGGGCATTGGCGGCATCGGACTGAGATAGAAATTAGTGGCGGAGGGCTGGGTCAGTTGATTGTGGGCGAGTTTGTAAGCCATCGGCGGTGGCAGCGGGTATCGGCTCAGAGGCAGTAGCAAGCATTGGCTAGGGGTCATCGGCAGGATTCTGCGGACATTATGGCTGTAGTGCCTCACTAGCCACTGACCTCACCGCACGCTACTGCTGCGCGCACCCTGGGAGCACAGTGAGATGCTAACAGCATCTCTGGACTGTGATTGCCTCTGCCTGATTGACAGGCAGAGGCAGCCGCGGGGCAGGAGGGGGTGTGCCAACAGCGTTAGAACGCCATTGGCGGGGCATGGTCCGAACAAGGCATGTCTGGACTGTTGGTGGGGGGGTGCGGGCTGTGGAGGCTGCGTGACATCAAACATAGCAGCTGCGACCCAGGACGCGACAAGAAGCGGCCTGCCAGCATGCAGGAGCTGTGCTGGCAGGAGCTACTCCCTAGGTGCAAAAGCATTGCCGCCGTGTGTGTGTGAGGGGGGTTAGGACCTAACATGCGGGGCAGACTAGCCCTGTGCTGGGCGTCCCCCCGCATGTCAGGGTAAATGATCGTAGATGTGCTAAATTTAGCACATCTACGATCAGATCTGAATTACTCCCCAATGCGCTCTGCAGTGGGGGCAGATATAACATGTGCATACAATCAATATTCACTATGACTAATTGAAAAAATTGAAAGCATCTGATAGTGAAGATATATCTGGGGAAGAAAATAATACAAGTGAAGGTGGAGTTCGACAATGAGGATGACTTTGTATATATACCTTTTGCTTCAACTCAATATGTTCTTTCCAAGTACTATATGGTCAAATAAAATGAGAACTCGATCCTCCTCAACATCCTGCTGGTAGGCTCTCTAAAGCCAATGTTATCAAGAATACTCCTGGTGTAACACTATATACAATAGCACAAATAAATTATATGGAAATTGCATTGAATGTTATATTTAGTTAAATTGAAAATGATATAAAAAATACACAAATATTGATGGACACTGTGTTTTTGACTAAAAGTGGCAAAATTTGGACAGTGTTACCTTTCAAGCTTACTTTGGACTATTATTATTGTCTGGAGTATATAAATCAAATAGAAGTGGTTCTCAAACATTTTTTATCATGGCGTCCTAGAGTATCAGAATTTCCTTCCCTGGCCCCCGTAGGTCAAAAATTTCTTATTGAGAAATTAAGAAGGAAATATTAATTTAAGTAAATTGTATTTATATGAAATCCTTAGGTTCAATTGTGTGGTGAGGGACAAGATTCGCTTCTGTTTGTCCACATAGCTTATGATTGGCAGCCACCAGCACTGGTTTTGCCTATTACATTGACCATAAATAATTTGAATTGGTCCTGGTCCACCAATCCATGGCACCCCTGCAAGTGTCCCAAGCCACCCCAGGGTGGCTTGGGACACCCTTGGGACACACTAAAAGAGTTTGAGCACCACTGTCTTATGGTGAACCAATGAAAAGCTTGAGGAATAGTGAAACTGGTCGCAATTTTTTCCAAGTGACCATGTCACTTGACAGCTTCTGTCAAATTTTGTGAGTAATTCATTTTGATGACTGATCTAGCCGTCTTGAAAGATGGTCCACAGACAAACTTTCTGCTGTAAGAGAAACCTGTGAAAAATGAGCCAAAGTTCTATATACAGCATGAATGATACAGGGGCTAATTCAGGTTGGATCGTAAATCGTGATCCAACCGGAAGTTCTGCGGTCGGCCCGCAGGCACATGCGCAGTGCCCATACTACACATGCGCCTGCACTTTCTGTGGGGGGCTGCAGAAAATGCGACCGCCTCTGCTTGTCAATCAGGCAGAGGCGGGTAGCGGGGCGGGGGTGGGGGTATGGGCGGTCATCGCTCCGTTTCCAGAGAGGAGACAGAGCGGTGGGGGGGCGGGGGGGGCGGAGCAACGCGAACGGTGGGTGGTGCGGCACAAACAGGGGCATGTTGGGGCATGATTGCAGCGGCTGTGAGACATCACACGCAGCCGCCGCAATGGGTAACATGGCAACGGGTCTCCTGCGGCCGCAGCTAAGCTGCGCCGGCAGGAGGCATCGATAATTTTTATGATGAAGCAGAAATTGTGAGGCGATCGCACTTTCTGCTTCATCAAGGGGGGGTGGCGCTGGTCAGCATGCTGGGCGGCCTTGCCCAGCGATGGGCGGCCCCCAGCATGTGATCCAAAGGATAGCAAATTCTGCTGATAAGCAGAATTTGCTATCCTTACTGATTTAGCCCCATAATCCAATTGAAAATGTGACCAAAGATAAACAATTAGTTGGATTTTGAGGGCACTGTCATTTCAAACAATTCATTACTTACAAGCCAGCAAAATATGGTGATAATCTGGACTCTGGTGGTCATTCTGAGTTGATCACTCGCTAGCTGTTTTTAGCAGCCGTGCAAACGCTATGCCGTCTCCCACTGGGAGTGTATTTTAGGTTAGCAGAAGTGCGAACAAAAGGATCGCAGAGCGGCTGCAAAGTTTTTTTGTGCAGCTTTAGAGTAGCTCAAAACCTACTCAGCGCTTGCAATCACTTCAGACTATTCAGTTCCTGTTTTGACGTCACAAACACGCCCTGCGTTCGCCCAACCATGACTGCGTTTTTCCTGGCATGCCTGCGTTTTTTCGAACACTCCCTGAAAATGGTCAGTTGACACCCAGAAACTCCCACTTCATGTCAATCACTCTGTGGCCAGCAGTGCGACTGAAAAACTTCGCTAGACCATGTGTGAAACTACATCGTTCGTTGTATAGTACGTCGCACGTGTGCATTGCGCCACATACGCATGCGCAGAAGTGCCTTTTTTTGCCTCATCGCTGCACAGCTAACGAATGCAGCTAGCGAACAACTCGGAATGACCACCTCTGTGTGATACTAAAACATCATATGTTCTGAAGTCGCAATTTTACACTGGAGAAGTACAAAGAGCAAAAAACAAGTGATGAGAGTTGTAACAGACCTCACAAGTGAATTTAGAGTGCACAATGTTACGTGCAACAACATTTTCACATCGTACAATCTGGCACGAATTCTGCTTAAATGAAACAACCCTATTTGGTACTATAAGAAAAAATAAATGAATAAACAGGTGCATTCTGAAGTTCATCTTTTTATTTCATTGAAAACACAATGGTAGTGAATTGCTGTATATTACTCCAAAAATAAGAAAGTCATTCTTCTGAGGAGTTAGTGATAGGCAGTGTCTGTGTAAGGTCTCTCTGCACCCTACGCAAAGCTTCAGCCTAGCGCCCCATAACCTGCAAACCCCACCCCATCACCACCTCTCAGAAGGGAGATGCAGGTGGACATCAGGTGTACTAAGGTGAACTGCATTATTATACATATACAGAGAAAAGGAACAACACTCAAGCACTTTTAAAGTGATAAAGTATATTGTAAACAAACTAAAAAGAATTTGTGACTTTGTTCACAAAATACTTTCGCTTTAAAGTCCTTGTGTGCCATCTATTCTTTATATACTGTATAATACTGTATATAAGATCTGGTGGGGATATTTAATTGTCGTTGGGTACAGGATACTGCCGTCAGAATACCAACAACGGCAACCCGACCACCATAATACCGATACCTTGAATGAAATTAATTAACCTTTCCCCTTACCCTAGCCCTCACTCCCTGGATCATAACCCTCCCTGACATACTAACAATCAGAATGCCGCCTGTCGGGATTCTGGAATCATATATTTGTATGCTCCTTATTGTGTTCCATGCCCCCATCTGTATGTTCATTACTGACCCACATACAGGTACTGTACATCCATCAGTTTTTTACTAGATGAATTCAGTGGTGCCACCCCAGTGTTGGCTCCCCTAGGCAGCTGCCTAATGTTAGAGCCAGCCCTGGGGATAGGCCAGACAAGAAGCCAAACATAATTTTGGACTACAATGTAAAAGAAAGGCGCAGTGGATAACCTAGATCAATTTATGAACACATACTATAATATATAACATCATTGATGTATCTGTATACAATGCTTTTGTGCTGTGGACTTCCATAAACTCCAAATGGAATGATAAGAAACATATACCAAGAGGTGAATATGTTTGGAAGAGCTTGGAAAAGCACCCATCAGGCCACAGACTTCTCATGATCCTCAACCAGGAACTTCTACATGGAGAGCTGGAGTAGTCAAACATTCCAGAAGCAAATTTTATCCATCAAGAAAGTATAATAAAACAAACAATACATGTAGTAAGTAGAGATGAGCGCCGGAAATTTTTCGGGTTTTGTGTTTTGGTTTTGGGTTCGGTTCCGCGGCCGTGTTTTGGGTTCGACCGCGTTTTGGCAAAACCTCACCGAATTTTTTTTGTCGGATTCGGGTGTGTTTTGGATTCGGGTGTTTTTTTAAAAAAACCCTAAAAAACAGCTTAAATCATAGAATTTGGGGGTAATTTTGATCCCAAAGTATTATTAACCTCAAAAAACATAATTTACACTCATTTTCAGCCTATTCTGAACACATCACACCTCACAATATTATTTTTAGTCCTAAAATTTGCACCGAGGTCGCTGTGTGAGTAAGATAAGCGACCCTAGTGGCCGACACAAACACCGGGCCCATCTAGGAGTGGCACTGCAGTGTCACGCAGGATGGCCCTTCCAAAAAACCCTCCCCAAACAGCACATGACGCAAAGAAAAAAAGAGGCGCAATGAGGTAGCTGACTGTGTGAGTAAGATTAGCGACCCTAGTGGCCGACACAAACACCGGGCACATCTAGGAGTGGCACTGCAGTGTCACGCAGGATGTCCCTTCCAAAAAACCCTCCCCAAACAGCACATGACGCAAAGAAAAAAAGAGGCGCAATGAGGTAGCTGTGTGAGTAAGATTAGCGACCCTAGTGGCCGACACAAACACCGGGCCCATCTAGGAGTGGCACTGCAGTGTCACGCAGGATGTCCCTTCCAAAAAACCCTCCCCAATCAGCACATGATGCAAAGAAAAAGAAAAGAAAAAAGAGGTGCAAGATGGAATTATCCTTGGGCCCTCCCACCCACCCTTATGTTGTATAAACAAAACAGGACATGCACACTTTAACCAACCCATCATTTCAGTGACAGGGTCTGCCACACGACTGTGACTGATATGACGGGTTGGTTTGGACCCCCCCCAAAAAAGAAGCAATTAATCTCTCCTTGCACAAACTGGCTCTACAGAGGCAAGATGTCCACCTCATCTTCACCCTCCGATATATCACCGTGTACATCCCCCTCCTCACAGATTATCAATTCGTCCCCACTGGAATCCACCATCTCAGCTCCCTGTGTACTTTGTGGAGGCAATTGCTGCTGGTCAATGTCTCCGCGGAGGAATTGATTATAATTCATTTTAATGAACATCATCTTCTCCACATTTTCTGGATGTAACCTCGTACGCCGATTGCTGACAAGGTGAGCGGCGGCACTAAACACTCTTTCGGAGTACACACTTGTGGGAGGGCAACTTAGGTAGAATAAAGCCAGTTTGTGCAAGGGCCTCCAAATTGCCTCTTTTTCCTGCCAGTATAAGTACGGACTGTGTGACGTGCCTACTTGGATGCGGTCACTCATATAATCCTCCACCATTCTATCAATGTTGAGAGAATCATATGCAGTGACAGTAGACGACATGTCCGTAATCGTTGTCAGGTCCTTCAGTCCGGACCAGATGTCAGCATCAGCAGTCGCTCCAGACTGCCCTGCATCACCGCCAGCGGGTGGGCTCGGAATTCTGAGCCTTTTCCTCGCACCCCCAGTTGCGGGAGAATGTGAAGGAGGAGATGTTGACAGGTCGCGTTCCGCTTGACTTGACAATTTTGTCACCAGCAGGTCTTTCAACCCCAGCAGACCTGTGTCTGCCGGAAAGAGAGATCCAAGGTAGGCTTTAAATCTAGGATCGAGCACGGTGGCCAAAATGTAGTGCTCTGATTTCAACAGATTGACCACCCGTGAATCCTTGTTAAGCGAATTAAGGGCTGCATCCACAAGTCCCACATGCCTAGCGGAATCGCTCCGTGTTAGCTCCTTCTTCAATGCCTCCAGCTTCTTCTGCAAAAGCCTGATGAGGGGAATGACCTGACTCAGGCTGGCAGTGTCTGAACTGACTTCACGTGTGGCAAGTTCAAAGGGCATCAGAACCTTGCACAACGTTGAAATCATTCTCCACTGCACTTGAGACAGGTGCATTCCATCTCCTATATCGTGCTCAATTGTATAGGCTTGAATGGCCTTTTGCTGCTCCTCCAACCTCTGAAGCATATAGAGGGTTGAATTCCACCTCGTTACCACTTCTTGCTTCAGATGATGGCAGGGCAGGTTCAGTAGTTTTTGGTGGTGCTCCAGTCTTCTGTACGTGGTGCCTGTACGCCGAAAGTGTCCCGCAATTTTTCTGGCCACCGACAGCATCTCTTGCACGCCCCTGTCGTTTTTTAAAAAATTCTGCACCACCAAATTCAAGGTATGTGCAAAACATGGGACGTGCTGGAATTTGCCCATATTTAATGCACACACAATATTGCTGGCGTTGTCCGATGCCACAAATCCACAGGAGAGTCCAATTGGGGTAAGCCATTCCGCGATGATCTTCCTCAGTTGCCGTAAGAGGTTTTCAGCTGTGTGCGTATTCTGGAAAGCGGTGATACAAAGCGTAGCCTGCCTAGGAAAGAGTTGGCGTTTGCGAGATGCTGCTACTGGTGCCGCCGCTGCTGTTCTTGCGGCGGGAGTCCATACATCTACCCAGTGGGCTGTCACAGTCATATAGTCCTGACCCTGCCCTGCTCCACTTGTCCACATGTCCGTGGTTAAGTGGACATTGGGTACAACTGCATTTTTTAGGAGACTGGTGAGTCTTTTTCTGACGTCCGTGTACATTCTCGGTATCGCCTGCCTAGAGAAGTGGAACCTAGATGGTATTTGGTAACGGGGGCACACTGCCTCAATAAATTGTCTAGTTCCCTGTGAACTAACGGCGGATACCGGACGCACGTCTAACACCAACATAGTTGTCAAGGACTCAGTTATCCGCTTTGCAGTAGGATGACTGCTGTGATATTTCATCTTCCTCGCAAAGGACTGTTGAACAGTCAATTGCTTACTGGAAGTAGTACAAGTGGGCTTACGACTTCCCCTCTGGGATGACCATCGACTCCCAGCGGCAACAACAGCAGCGCCAGCAGCAGTAGGCGTTACACGCAAGGATGCATCGGAGGAATCCCAGGCAGGAGAGGACTCGTCAGACTTGCCAGTGACATGGCCTGCAGGACTATTGGCATTCCTGGGGAAGGAGGAAATTGACACTGAGGGAGTTGGTGGGGTGGTTTGCGTGAGCTTGGTTACAAGAGGAAGGGATTTACTGGTCAGTGGACTGCTTCCGCTGTCACCCAAAGTTTTTGAACTTGTCACTGACTTATTATGAATGCGCTGCAGGTGACGTATAAGGGAGGATGTTCCGAGGTGGTTAACGTCCTTACCCCTACTTATTACAGCTTGACAAAGGGAACACACGGCTTGACACCTGTTGTCCGCATTTCTGGTGAAATACCTCCACACCGAAGAGCTGATTTTTTTGGTATTTTCACCTGGCATGTCAACGGCCATATTCCTCCCACGGACAACAGGTGTCTCCCCGGGTGCCTGACTTAAACAAACCACCTCACCATCAGAATCCTCCTGGTCAATTTCCTCCCCAGCGCCAGCAACACCCATATCCTCCTCATCCTGGTGTACTTCAACACTGACATCTTCAATCTGACTATCAGGAACTGGACTGCGGGTGCTCCTTCCAGCACTTGCAGGGGGCATGCAAATAGTGGAAGGCGCATGCTCTTCACGTCCAGTGTTGGGAAGGTCAGGCATCGCAAACGACACAATTGGACTCTCCTTGTGGATTTGGGATTTCAAAGAACGCACAGTTCTTTGCGGTGCTTTTGCCAGCTTGAGTCTTTTCAGTTTTCTAGCGAGAGGCTGAGTGCTTCCATCCTCATGTGAAGCTGAACCACTAGCCATGAACATAGGCCAGGGCCTCAGCCGTTCCTTGCCACTCCGTGTGGTAAATGGCATATTGGCAAGTTTACGCTTCTCCTCCGACAATTTTATTTTAGGTTTTGGAGTCCTTTTTTTTCTGATATTTGGTGTTTTGGATTTGACATGCTCTGTACTATGACATTGGGCATCGGCCTTGGCAGACGACGTTGCTGGCATTTCATCGTCTCGGCCATGACTAGTGGCAGCAGCTTCAGCACGAGGTGGAAGTGGATCTTGATCTTTCCCTAATTTTGGAACCTCAACTTTTTTGTTCTCCATATTTTATAGGCAGAACTAAAAGGCACCTCAGGTAAACAATGGAGATGGATGGATTGGATACTAGTATACAATTATGGACGGACTGCCACGGTTAGGTGGTATAAAAAAACCACGGTTAGGTGGTATATATTATAATAATAATACAATTATGGATGGACGGACTGCCTGCCGACTGCCGACACAGAGGTAGCCACAGCCGTGAACTACCGCACTGTACACTGGTTGATAAAGAGATAGTAGTATACTCGTAACAACTAGTATGACACTATGACGACGGTATAAAGAATGAAAAAAAAACCACGGTTAGGTGGTATATATTATAATAATAATACAATTATGGATGGACGGACTGCCTGCCGACTGCCGACACAGAGGTAGCCACAGCCGTGAACTACCGCACTGTACACTGGTTGATAAAGAGATAGTAGTATACTCGTAACAACTAGTATGACACTATGACGACGGTATAAAGAATGAAAAAAAAACCACGGTTAGGTGGTATATATTATAATAATAATACAATTATGGATGGACGGACTGCCTGCCGACTGCCGACACAGAGGTAGCCACAGCCGTGAACTACCGCACTGTACACTGGTTGATAAAGAGATAGTAGTATACTCGTAACAACTAGTATGACACTATGACGACGGTATAAAGAATGAAAAAAAAACCACGGTTAGGTGGTATATATTATAATAATAATACAATTATGGATGGACGGACTGCCTGCCGACTGCCGACACAGAGGTAGCCACAGCCGTGAACTACCGCACTGTACACTGGTTGATAAAGAGATAGTAGTATACTCGTAACAACTAGTATGACACTATGACGACGGTATAAAGAATGCAAAAAAAAACCACAGTTAGGTGGTATATATTATAATAATAATACAATTATGGATGGACGGACTGCCTGCCGACTGCCGACACAGAGGTAGCCACAGCCGTGAACTACCGCACTGTACACTGGTTGATAAAGAGATAGTAGTATACTCGTAACAACTAGTATGACACTATGACGGTATAAAGAATGAAAAAAAAACCACGGTTAGGTGGTATATATTATAATAATAATACAATTATGGATGGACGGACTGCCTGCCGACTGCCGACACAGAGGTAGCCACAGCCGTGAACTACCGCACTGTACACTGGTTGATAAAGAGATAGTAGTATACTCGTAACAATTAGGATGACACTATGACGGTATAAAGAATGAAAAAAAAACCACGGTTAGGTGGTAGGTATATAATAATAAATAATA
Organism: Pseudophryne corroboree; assembly: GCF_028390025.1. Taxonomy (NCBI): domain Eukaryota; kingdom Metazoa; phylum Chordata; class Amphibia; order Anura; family Myobatrachidae; genus Pseudophryne; species Pseudophryne corroboree. The sequence goes on from NC_086444.1 coordinate 674,182,577, forward strand.
CAATTCTGGTCGGACGGACTGCCTGCCGTGTGCCGACACAGAGGTAGCCACAGCCGTGAACTACCGCACTGTACACTGGTTGATAAAGAGATAGTAGTATACTCGTAACAATTAGGATGACACTATGACGGTATAAAGAATGAAAAAAAAACCACGGTTAGGTGGTAGGTATATAATAATAAATAATACAATTCTGGTCGGACGGACTGCCTGCCGTGTGCCGACACAGAGGTAGCCACAGCCGTGAACTACCGCACTGTACACTGGTTGATAAAGAGATAGTAGTATACTCGTAACAATTAGGATGACACTATGACGGTATAAAGAATGAAAAAAAAACCACGGTTAGGTGGTAGGTATATAATAATAAATAATACAATTCTGGTCGGACGGACTGCCTGCCGTGTGCCGACACAGAGGTAGCCACAGCCGTGAACTACCGCACTGTACACTGGTTGATAAAGAGATAGTAGTATACTCGTAACAATTAGGATGACACTATGACGGTATAAAGAATGAAAAAAAAACCACGGTTAGGTGGTAGGTATATAATAATAAATAATACAATTCTGGTCGGACGGACTGCCTGCCGTGTGCCGACACAGAGGTAGCCACAGCCGTGAACTACCGCACTGTACACTGGTTGATAAAGAGATAGTAGTATACTCGTAACAATTAGGATGACACTATGACGGTATAAAGAATGAAAAAAAAACCACGGTTAGGTGGTAGGTATATAATAATAAATAATACAATTCTGGTCGGACGGACTGCCTGCCGTGTGCCGACACAGAGGTAGCCACAGCCGTGAACTACCGCACTGTACTGTGTCTGCTGCTAATATAGACTGGTTGATATTTAAAGAGATATTAGTAGTATACAACAATACTATACTGGTGGTCAGGCACTGGTCACCACTCCTGCAGCAAAAGTGTGCACTGTTAATTAATATAATTGTACTCCTGGCTCCTGCTAACAACCTGCAGTGCTCCCCAGTCTCCCCCACAATTAATTATAAGCTTTTAATTTATACATTGATGACTGTGCAGCACACTGGGCTGAGCTGAGTGCACACAGACTGAGTCACACTGTGTGACTGACTGTGCTGTGTATCGTTTTTTTTTTCAGGCAGAGAACGGATATAGCAGAGAGAAGTGAACGGATATATTATATTAAATAAAAGTTAACTAGCAACTGCACTTGTCACTGACTGTGGTAAACTAACTCTGTCTGCGACTCTGCACAATCTCTCTCTATCTAATCTATCTATCTCTATTCTAATGGAGAGGACGCCAGACACGTCCTCTCCCTATCAATCTCAATGCACGAGTGAAAATGGCGGCGACGCGCGGCTCCTTATATAGAATCCGAGTCTCGCGATAGAATCCGAGCCTCGCGAGAATCCGACAGCGTCATGATGACGTTCGGGCGCGCTCGGGTTAACCGAGCAAGGCGGGAAGATCCGAGTCGCTCGGACCCGTGGAAAAAAAAGTGAAGTTCGTGCGGGTTCGGATTCAAAGAAACCGAACCCGCTCATCTCTAGTAGTAAGTGCAAACCCTCCCCCCATGTTACATTATTACTATCCAGATTGTTAAAATGACTAAGTACTATATTAAACAATTTTTCCCAAATTTGTGTATTTTGTTTATAGTTTAGTTTTTTTTTAAAGAATAATATTATTATTTAACCTAATACAAGTTTAGAGAATAGACCTTTGATTTGGGTGCACATATGAATCAGGCCCATAGTTCCTTTGAATACTTGGAGGAATAAAAAGGAAATTTGAAGCCTCTTGTTCAATCTAGCTTTGGTGTACTCAAACTGGCCAATCTTCCAGTGTGTATTCAGAAATAGTGTTAAGCACAGCTGGGAACTTTGTAAGCGATTGGCGTAGGAGGCTACTTTTTGAAAAACCGATGTGAAGTGAAATGAGATGTTATCAGAAATACTTGTGCTGTCAATTACAGCAAATATTCTGTAATGGTAGATTCCAGTGTCAGATCAACTAATATTGTGTGATGATATTAACAACAGTGAGGAGGGTGATGAGGATGATGAAGACGTGTTCCAAATCTGACGATGATTAACAACCCTGTTAGCCACCTTAAGCCTATTGGTAGCTATGTTTAACCACACCACCAAGATGTTGTCTTTTGTGGGGGCCCAAACAGATCAAGAACTTCAGTCACAAAAGTGGCAGTCCTTGTCACTGAAGTGCTTTGTTTGTTACAATGCGAATTTTCTTTTTAATATAAAACATAAGGGTAGGTGGGAGGCCCATGGACAATTCCATCATGCACCACTTTACATGATTGCTTTTGCCAAGATTGCATGTGTTTGAAAAGCAGCATATATTAGTGTAATTTACTGGGGCAGCTATGCTTTTTATCTTGCAAGACCATCCATCGCCAGCTTCTTATCCAGCTGTAAAGGCCCCATTTCCAGCAGCTTCTCCAAAAATACAGAGTACTGTCTATATATATTTTTTTCAGTCCTGACTCCTGAGGACTGTGCTTTGCAGCATGGATCAGTTTGTGATTAAATTAACTTTTAGTAGCTATCATCTCTGACTAGGGCATGACTCTACCTTGATTGAATCTCTTGTATTATCCTGGCTCCTGAGGCCTGTGATTTGATGCAAGGTTCAGTTCTGAATCACCTGTAAGTGGCATTGGGCAGCTTACCTTGTTCTGAATGAAAACATTCTATATTATTGTATTGTTTATTAAACTACCATCCTATCTGCTACTGCTGTGCCATTATTTTTCATAGATGTGCTATAATATTTTAAACTGCCATGTGTTTGTGACATGGCGCCCACTACTACCAACTTAAATCTCCCTGAAACTAGTTTTCAAAAATAGGCAAGTATGAGTTTTTTCTTCCCATATTTGTATAAGAGAAGAGGGTTCCACACCAGAAAAATATTTGACAAAAAAAAATGTTGTTTAGAAAGCTTAGAGACTAGTTATACTATAGCAATTTATAGACAAATCAGTGTAAGAGATCTTTTACTGTGGTCATTCTCTGTGAACCAATAACAAAAAGCATATGCTCCCTCTTTGATTAGACAGTGGTATGTATAAGCATCAGCCAGCTGTCCCCAAGGCAGAATGTGATTAACAAGGGAGAAGTATGCTAGAGTACAGGATTGTGATCTCATTTCCAGATTCAGTAATAACAACAACCACCTTTCAAAAAACAGAAAAGGAAAACCCGGTCCTACAATGATTTGTTTATTAGTATCTTCTTACTGGAATGTAATTACCAAAGCGTTTAATCATCCAGAAGCAACCATTATCTTAATTATATTATGTGTACCACATAACAGATACAATCCAGACCTGAATAGTTTTATGTTGACGTTATATCTATCTATCTATCTATCTATCTATCTATCTATCTATCTATCTATCTATCTATCCATACATAGATAGGCCCTCATTCTGAGTTGTTCGCTCGCTAGCTGCTTTTAGCAGCATTGCAAACGCTAGGCCGCCTCCCTCTGGGAGTGTATCTTAGCTTAGCACAATTGCTAACGAAAGGTTAGCAGTTCTGCTAATAAATTTTTCCCTGCAGTTTCTGAGTAGCTCCATACCTACTACTAGATTGCGATCACTGCAGACTGTTTGGTTCCTGGTTTGACGTCACAAACACGCCCTGCGTTCGGCCAGCCACTCCCCTGTTTCCCCAGCCACTCCTGCGTTTTTGCCTGGCACGCCTGCATTTTTTAGCACACTCCCGGAAAACGCTCAGTTAACACCCAGAAACACCCACTTCCTGTCAATCACTCACCGATCAGCAGAGCGACTGAAAAGCGTAGCTCGGCCCTGTGTAAAATTGCATAGTTTTGTGTGAAAGTACCCATACGCATGCACAGAACTGCCGGTTTTTAGCCTGATCGCAATTCTGCTAAAAACGTCAGCGAGCGAACAACTCGGAATGACCACCATAGATAGATAGATAGATAGTCAGACAGACAGACAGACAGACAGACATACAGATATATACAGTACACATATAGTAAAGCGGTAGCGGTAGGGAAATAGTTTTCGCTTGTTACTCATTACAGCTATTGTTGCTCTTCAATGTGAAAACCAAAAATGAAAACTCTGATTATATGCAATTTTTCAAATAAAATGCTACATGCCCAAGTAGCATTAAGGATTGCTCACACACATGATATAAAATAGGGTTAGGCAACATGTGTAGAACTATACATACCAGCACATCCAGCCAGTCATTATAAATGGTGGCAAGTCATTATGGGCTATGTAGTCAACAGCAATTGGTGTACCAGAGGTTGTCTACCCCTGATATAAAGGTTACAAATTCACTGAATTTGTAGCATATATAAACCTGTTGAGATAAATAATTGAAGTGGGTGGCAAGTGCCTCTGAAATATTCATAGTATTGGAAACCAGAAAGCAGAATTTCCTGCACCCTTCCAGGAGGTGACACAAAAATGCCAGCTCCTTCTCTGTCACTGAGGATGAGTGAACAGTGCAGGGAGAGTCTATAGGGCAGCCAAGCATCTCCAGGAAGGCTGGGCACGCCCTGAAGTGATGAAAATGGGGTGGGTTGTGAAACCACTGCCCCTCCCTTGAGGTAACGCTTTTTAGTTGCTGGTGGGCTGATTTGATGCACTGGGTGACGCCACTGATATTCACATGTCATAAACTGGAATCATATAAAGCTAAAAACCCTTAATGGATCATGTGAGGCTGCAATAAAAATCTTAAGCTCTAATAAATAATCACACAAATATCAATTTATCAATGCCCTCCCCTTCCATCCTACGCCATTGTTTTATGATGGACTATACACAGCCTTATCCATGTTTGCCTACTCTGCCGAAATGTATGTCAAAGTTGCATTTATTTCTGAGAAGTACTTAATATTGATGTCATAATTTAAGACTCCTGATGACAATCAGTTCTTTAAGACCTTAATTGTACTTAAAAGGATAATGCAATGGTATTGAATAAGCACCCCCTCCCCTTATATCCCTCATCCCACTCCAAATTTACTTTGCCAATGATATCACACTCAGGATAAGTTCCTATGGAATTGGTACAAAAGTGCGATTTGGAAGCCCACATTACAAATTGCACACAAAATTGTTTACGGTACATGTTACATCTATAAATGATTGGATTTGTCTATCCAGCTAAAAATAAAAATAAATAGAAAAAATGTCTCTAGCAGGTGCTGAAATCACTAGCCATTAACCTGTAAGAGCATGGGACACCAATAAAAAAAAATATATACCTCTTTACAAATATGGTAGTGGGTATATGGCAAAGGTCGGACATCTTCCAGAAGGCCTGATTATGGAGGTGATGTGAAAGAGACAGGTAGGTAGGAGTAATAAACATTTAAACAAAGGTCTGTGGAAGTCCCCCACTGTATATATTTAGAGCTCAATTGGCCCCTGAACTTACTCGTAAAAATCTTAGGTGTCCTCATACATCTAGCCTCAATGTGCCATGCAGCGTGAGATGCCTGGCGCCAGTGAGCTGCCAGGTCTCATGCAAATCTAATTTGCTGATAATGCATCTTAGTTGCAACACGATGCAGCTAGGATTCTATATACATTATATATCTATTCAGCTATCCAGCTCAGCAAGGTGGACGGTCATTACTCAATATCAGCAGCACTCTCCGTACCACATAGATAGACCAGAGTGTGCAGTTACCACCCCAATTATCACAAAATTAAGGATGTCTCTGAAAGAAACATCCTTGTTGTACTTACTGCAAGTGGTGACCGTGGAACTAAGTCACACTTTCATCTGAAGGGCTGGGAAGTGGGTATTGATGGGGGTTGGGGGCTGTAGGCTGAAGATTTACCTAGGGTGCCAAGAAACCTTGCACCAGCCCTGGCTGCAGCTGCTACATTGTAGCACTTTGTGTACAGATTCAGAGACTCAGTTGCACACATATATACAAGTGTAATATATCAAATTAATCAGCACAGTCTCCTCGTGCATCTTAGTGTTGCAACTAATATGCATTTTTGGCAAAAAAAGACACCCGATGGTAGCAGAGTCTCACAGGATCTGGCATGCCTAGAGTGGTTCTTTGGCATGACTGCAGCAACGATGTATGAGGACATAGCTGTAAACTTTCTTCATCTTTATTAGCAGATGAGGTCAAAGGATATCTACCGGAAGCCTAAGGTGGTGTAGGCTTCATTGAAATAAGGGTAGTAGCTGGTTTGCCTTTTTATTGTGTTATACAGATCAACTATGATAGGGGCAATTTCGTGTTGTAGAAGTTTGTAATAGATGTTAGACAGTCCATCCGGGCCTGGGACTTTGGAGAAGGCAGGGAAGAAATGATGGAGCTTTGGAAGAATAGCCTCAGCTAACATGTGAGATTGAACCAGCACATTGACAGAAGTGAATTTTTAAGAGTTATACGGTACTCCTGGAATTGAGTTAAAATGTCAGGTGATTTGGTGTGTAAATATTGAGTGAAGTGGTCTGCAATGCTGGTTTAAAAAAAGGTGTTGCCCCCCTAATAGCATTTGGGTCTAAAGTAGTCAATATCTTGTTTGGCCTGGGTTATTAGATCATTTCCCAGCAATTGTCACGCTTGCTTATAAATTACCAGGGTCAGATCAGTTTGTTGTGTCATATAGGCATCATAAGCCCCTATTTTTTATCCTTATGCATTTTTATTATTATTATTATTATTATTATTATTACATTTACTAATTTCATATCTAGATTTATTATTTATATTTATTTTTGTTCCTTACATACGGGATATTTGTTTGTTCTGTTTCTTACCTGGATATTACAACTATTTTTATTTTTTAATAGAGTGCTATATTTTTGACGTTCTTTTTAGTATTGGTAATTTTTTTCTGTGCTCTGCAAGTTAGAATATCCAATTATGGACTAGACATGGCTTGGATTGGATACAGTTTATTTAGGTCCTTGTCATTTCCAGTTATCTGTGCCCACTAGACTTAGTATGTTTTCAGTAGAGCCTACATAATGATTAAGTTGTGTCTAAGATAGGGCCTTTGCAATTTATATCATTTCCAGTTATGACGGTTTTGTACTGTATATCCAATTTATTTTTTGACATGGATATAGCATATTTAGATTTATGTAATTTCTGGCTGGTTTTGAGCTGGCTTGATTGGACAATTTATAATGCTCACTAGGTTTAGAATGTCGGATTTCCAGAGCTGTGGTCTCAGAGCAAATAGAGATACTTTACAGGGCTTTTAAGTTTCTGGATATCTGGTTTTGCCCATTTTGTTGACATATCGGTCTTTCACTGAGGAGGCACACAGATGTATTGGATTATCCTTAAATATGTATGGTACATATGTGGTGCCCATGTCTGGGGTACCCTGCTGCACACTAGTTTTCCCCCCAATGACAGTTAATACTGCCAAAGAGACCTTTTTGTAACTGGCACTGTCAGGGTTAAACTCCCTTCCCTGGTGCCTGGCAACAGCTGGGGCACTGGGACCTAGGAGAGTCTCACTTGATTCCTGAGAGTGGGAATCCCAGGAAGGTCTGTGATTGGCGGAGAGGAGAAACTCACCAGGAGGAGGAGTTTGATGGGACCTAGGCTCGGCCGCACTGCCACGTGTCAGAAGAAGTCCACTGCGTGGGGAGTGAGGAAGAGAGCCGTGTAGTAAGGAGGACAAGAGAGCTCCCACATGCAGTGAGAGAAGAGGCTGTGTCCAGCGGCATCAGCGGGAGCCACTACGTGTGTGTGCAGAAAGCTGCGGCTAGCTGAAGCGCAATGCCACTACCGCTGCACTAGAAAATCCAGCCTGGGGTGTGTGGACTCTGGAGAGAGCATCGGTGTGTGCAGGAGGAAAGCACTGACGCGTGAAGAGAGCTGGAGCTTCCCCAGTCACCACGCTGCAGAGATAGTAGAAAGCAAAGGGAGAGGGGATCGGTAAAGAGGGCTCCTGGCAGTAGGCTCACCTGAGCCATAAGCAGCTATCAACACCATCCAGCAGAATAACAATCAGCAGGTACCCACACTGTTGTAACAGGTACCTGTTCATCTTTTACCCAGATTGCACATAATGGGGTCTTTTATTACCATGGTCCCCCCAACAAAGAAAGGAACACCCTTGCCCCACAGTACTCCAATCAGAGACTGATTACACATAGAGTGGACATTAGAAAGGGGTCTTTAGAGGAACTGTACAAATCTACTTGAGAGCACCTTACTTATGTCTCCACTGTGATGCTATATATAATTTTCCAGCCATGACTGCTTTATACTCTCAATAATTTACATTAAGTGAAATTTTATCCAGAGTAGCTTTATTTCCTCCAAATTACCATTCCGTGGATACAAAGACCTTGAACACCATTATTCCTACACATACTTAGCTGGTGTCCGTTGACATTACCTTAGGAGTTCACCATTGCCATGCAGGCTTTACTAATCTGAGACACTGATACTAAATGGAAACAACAGTGCAGGAACTGAATGTTATTACTTGGTGCATACCGCCACCCTGTGGACAGTCTAGACATTGTTCCCAATTTAGTGCAGGAACATTTCTTGCCTTAAATACTTGAAGTTGGTAATTATGCCTCAACGTTTGATGTTGTATGTGATTTATGTAATTGTCTGACCAAATCATTTTGTGCCTTTCAAGTTCGTAAACTGTTAATGTCGTTATAGGCTTTAATTTAACTGAAGTATTGCAATCTTAAGTAATATACATTTATATATACACTTGATTCTAGTAAGGATTGACCTGCAGCGGTGATTAGTAATGTCCAGCTCAATAAATTGTTGTCACCGTTTTATGCGTAGTGGTCCTTAAGTATACTGTGTTTGGGTTTTGTCCTTCCAGGGGTCTCCTTGTCCTTCTGCCTCAGTTATACAGGTGACGCGAAGAACAGTTACTGACTTCAACATCGTGGAGAAGTGGATTTAGCTGACAACAAGCCCAGTCTAGCTCCAGGTATGAATACATTTCACCCACGTTACCGATATATCACACTTGGCATCCGCAAACAGGATCGTTTTAAGATGTCGGATCCAGAAACTCCTGCATCAACTTCAGAGCGTAGATCACTACCTGTGCCACCCAGAAACCCGATCAGGATGACGGCATCACCTATCACCATGCCACACTACTTTGTGGCCCCATGGCTACCGACATATGCCAAAAACACAAACACCAACCACACGAGAGCTTGGAAAGAATTTAGAGACATAATGCTTTCTATGTTTTGCTTATATCCACTCACTGAAGAACAGAAAGTGGAGATCCTGATGGGGAAATTAAAGTGCCCTGCACTGTGGGAAGTAAATGCATGGGAAGATAAAAAGAAGAAGACTGCAGATTGCATACTCCAAAAACTACGAAACATATTCAACTGTAAGACCATGGTGGAGCTAAAGATAAATCTGTACACAAGAAAGCAACAACCAGGTGAATCATTGCAGGGAATTTACACTAGGTCTACAGGAAGCCATGAAGGCTGTACAAACCTTCGACGCAAATGATGTCGGACAGGCCAATGAAACCCTAATCGACCTATTTATTTAAGGAGCACAAGGAGAAGCGATTTGGTCACAATTACTAATGTGGAAACGTCAACAGCCAGACAGTTCTTTCTCTGAATTTGAAGATAATGTCTTACAAATATTGGGATTGAACCAGAGTGATGGGTCTGAAGACAACAGGGCATCAGGGAAACTTGAGGAAGAAAACCTCCAGAGCATTTCCCTGTACAAAAACGTAGACGACTTCACTCAAACCTGAGCCGTTCTTCAGCGGGCACAAGTGTCAGCAAGGCCAGACCCTATTGAAGCCTTGAATCGCCAGATGTCAGAGGTGACACTTAGCTTGTTCTGGATGAGCCAGAGGCTAGAAAAACTCGGCAAAGAAGCAGGCGGAAATCGACGCAGGGAATGGTGTCAGGAACGTGGTGGAAGGAACTGCACTCGATGGCAAGAGAGAATCAGGCTGAAGGTCTACCGACCAGTTTGACTCACAGGGTCGGCCGATTTGTAAAGGATGTTGCCAGAGCGGCACACTGAACTGAACTGCCCAAATGGCCCTTTAAATAAGGGAACCCCGTTGTGAGGGACCAACCCTCAGGAGGAGAACCACTGACAGGTCGCGGGATTGGTGGTCCCAGTATGTTGGAGAGTACCCCCACCTGAATATACGTATCAATGTGATCGAGATACCGGCTCTTTTGGATACTGGCTCACAAGTTTCTACCATCCAGCTCATGGAATTTCTTCAACAATGGGACGAAGCCGCCATTGTGTCCCCACCCGCTACATGGCTCCACCTGCTAGCCAGCTATGGACAGCACAACGCCATTCTGGGCTACTGGGAAGCTGATGTGAAAGTAGGAAAAGCCGCCTTGACCCACCAGGGATACCTCGTCACCAGTACAAGGTAATGCACACTTGCCACCCATAATTCTGGGCATGAACATCTTGAGAAACTGTTCAGAGAATCTAGTCGAAGCTCTCCGGCAGGAGATGAAGACCGCAGCCCCTATGGAACAAAAGGCCTTGCAACAGACCGTCAAATAGCTAGAGAGTCAAAGAAAGTTTGTAAATTGTCGGGGTGAGATTGGAAAGGCCCAAATCACCGACTATCAACCTGTTCTACTGAAACCGGACTCTGAACAAGTGGTTGGTGCAAAACGAGAATTTGTCCTGAAGGTAAAGACTACGAGGCTCTGGTGGAACCCTGTGAGTGAGATGGACAACAGCCATTTGATGTGGCGAGAATGTTAGCCAAAGTGGTATGTGGAAGGGTACCCATCCGCCTCTTGAACCCACACTCGTATGCCATCAGACTCCCAAGACATTGTAGGAGAGGGTGTAACCACAAGGGGCGGCAGTTGAAGAGACGTCGTGACTAGCGAAGAACCTTTATGGTGGGCCGTGATTCAAATCAGTGATGTTGACACCCCCACCGACAAGCGAAATGTAGTGCTGCAAAATGTGTGACGAAATGCTACCACATTCAGTCAGCACTGGTCTGACTTCGGAAAAGCTGGCGAAGTGTATCACTGCATTCTTATAGGGATTACCCCTCCTATCAAGGAACTACACAGACCCCTTCCTCCGGCTATGTATCAGCTTGTGAGGAACATGATTGCGGAAATGAAGGAGGCTGGAGTCATCTGCGAAAGCCATAGCCCATATGCCGCCCCACTCATAACAGTTAAGAAGAAAGATGGTAGTCTACGCTTCTGCGTAGATTATTGCATGCTCAGTGCTGCAACCCGCAAGGATGCCTATCTGCTCCCTCGAATCGAGGAGTCCCTGACAGCACTAAAGACCGCAGCATACTTCTCCACAATGGACCTCACCAGTGGCTACTGACAGGCTCAAATGGCATCGAGAAAACGGCTTCACTACACCGATAGGCTTATTCGAGTTCAAGAAGGTGCTATTCGGGCTCTGTAACACCCCCACAACCTTCCAGCGCGTCATGGAGCACTGTCTCGGACATTGCAATTTTGAGATGGTCCTGTTGTAACTCGACGATGGGGTAATCTTCTCAAGAAACTACAAGGACCATCTGTGACATTTGGAAGATGAGTTCCAGCAATTGACCAAATGCAGCCTGAAGCTTAAACCAAGCAAATGTCACCTGCTCAAGCCCAAAGTCCAGTACTTAGGACATGTCATCAGCGCGGAGGGTGTGATGCCTGACCAGGAGAAGATCAGTCAGTCAGGACTGTCCAGTCCCCAAAACTGACAGAGATGTCTGTAGTTACTTGGGATTTGTGGGCTACTATAGATGCTTCATAGAACAATTCGCCAAAGTGGCGGCTCATTGTACGAGTTGCTCAGAGGCCAATCGGGTCATGAGCAGAGAGGGAAATCCTTGGTGCACTGGGGAGATAAAAAACAGCGGGCCTTTCACCAGTTAAAGACGTCCTTGATCAAAGCCCCACTATTGGCCTATCCTGATTATGAACAACCATTTCAGGTGTACACCGACGCCAGCCAGTGGGGGCTAGGTGCTGTACTCTCCCAGATGCAGAAGGGGCGTGAAAGAGTGATTGCATACACCAGTCGGGGCCTCCACAAGACTGAGCAAAACTGTGAAAATTACAGGGCCTTCAAAGTGGAGTTACTCGCCCTCATCTGGGCTGGTTACGAGAAGTTTAAGCACTATCTGGCCACCAGGCTGTTCGTCATAATGATGGACAATAACCCGCTGGCACATCTGTCCACCACTAAACTCAGAGTTCTTGAACACAGATGAGTATCTCGACTGGCCAATTTCAGGTACACTGTATCATACCGAAGTCGAAAGTTGAACGGAAATGCTGATGCCCTTTCCCAATTACCTACCCCAGATGTCACGGAGGAAGACAAAAATGCATAGGAGAATGTCGAGACCCCGGTGTTTAAGGCCTCTAGAGAGAGATGAATGGTCACATCAGACCCCCAGACAGGAACTCCACTGTCGGAGAATGCCCTACTCACTGTTGATTGGAGTGGGATACAACAAAAAAGCCTGATGCTGAGAGAACTCATGGCCCTGGTGCATCAACAATGCCATTTGACCTGGACCCAATGGGCCGAAGCTGACCCGGAGCTGATCAAGTTGCTGTGGCACAGAGAATGCATTCACCTGGAAAGAGGTACCCAGTGAAGACCTAAGTACTCACCAACTAGTCACTTAGGTGATTGTCCCTAAAGATCAAGACACTCCCTTACTCACAGACTACCATGACAAATCTGGACACTTCAGTACCCAAAAGACTGAAGCCATCCTATGCACATGGAAGATGTGGAGAGGTGGTGCCATGACTGTGTCCCATGTACAAAGAAAAGACATCCCAATGCTACTCAAAGAGACCCCCTGCACTCCATTAAGAGTCAACATCTTCTACAGATCATCGGCCTGGACCATGTGAAACTGGAGCCAGGCACCAATGGGTACCTGTATGCCGTCACACAATAACAGATCATTACAGCAAATTCCTAGTAGCCATTCTGGTTAAAGACCTCGCTGCTAAAACCACTGCCGAACTGTTTTTGAAACAGTTTGCCAGACCCTACGGGTTTCCAACCTGCATCTTGACCGACCAGGACTCTGCCTTCGATTTGCAGTTATTTCACAAACTTTGTTCCTACTACGGCTGCTCCAACCACGGCTTATCACCAACAGGGGAATGGATTGTGCGAACGAGCTAACCAGACTCTCATCAGGATGCTACGGAGCATGTCGGCAGAGAACCCGACCAAGTGGCCGACTATACTTCCCAAACTAACCTATCGCTACAACAACACTGAACATTACTTCACTGGCTTCACGCCGTACTACCTCATGTTTGGCCAATGAGGCAAATTAACCCAAGACCTGTAACTGGTGATTCATCCCATCGACCAAAAGACTGTCTGGGCCCATGAGCACCAGCAAAGAATAGAGGCTGTCGGGAGACTGAAACAAAATGAGTGGAGCGCGCTCAGCATCGCTAAGAGAGGAACTACAATGTCAACTTCTGACCTGAGCCACTAAAAGCTGGAGACTTTGTCTGGCAGAAACGGAACCACCATACAAGCAATCTCAACGCTATGTGTGAAAGTTGTCCGTACATCGTGGTCAGTGTTCCTGAGGGCGAGAGATATACCTATGAGATCCGTAAAGGCCCAGACAGTCCAGTCAGCGTTGTGCCAAAAGACCAACTCAAGCCCTGTACCATACAGTTTACGCCAAAGAGTGCAGACTCACCTGTGGCAGAGGGACAGGGAACCCTGGGGGTCATATTCTTACACGATTCCATGGAGCTTTTAGTGTTTATGGGCCACCACGGTACCCAGTACTACCTGTAGCTCCAGACCCTTGTTGAGGGCCAGGATCGGCCTAGCCTAGTTACCGCTCCTAGCGAGAGTGACATTTCTGTAGTTGAAACCAGAAGGTCGCAACGTAGCATGAAAGGCACCCTGCCTTTAAAGTATAGAGAGTAAAATGTAAACTGTTTTCTATGCATACCTATACTTGACTCATTTGCATTTGTTTATTGTTATTTTTGAACTAAGAGACTTTGACTCACTACCACACATGTGAGGACACGCATCCTTTTACCAGGGGGACATGTGGTACCCATGTCTGGGGTACCCTGCTGCACACTTTCCCTCCCCCTAATGACAGTTAATACTGCTGAAGAGACCTTTTTGTAACTGGCACTGTCAGGGTTAAACTCCCTACCCTGGTGCCAGGCAAAAGCTGGGGCACTGGGATCTAGGAGAGTCTCACCGGATTCCTGAGAGCGGGAAGCCCAGGAAGGTCTGTGATTGGTGGAGATGAAAAACTCACCAGGACGAGGAGTGTGACGAGACCCGGGCTAGGCCGCAACGCTGCGTATGAGGAGAGGTCCACTGCGTGGGAAGTGATGAAGAGAGCTGCGAAGTGAGTACAAGAGAACCGCCACATGCAGGGAGAGAGGTGGCTATGTCCAGTGGGAGGCACCATGTGTGTGTGCAGGGAGCCACAGCTAGCCGGAGCGCGACGCTGCACTTGAAATGCCAGCCTGGGGTGTGTGGGCACTGGAGAGAGGTGTAGCGTGTGCAGGAGGAAAGCACCGCTGTGTGAAGAGATCCGGAGCTTCCCCAGTCACCACGCTGCAGAGATAGTACAGTGGGAGATGGGATCGGTAAAGAGGGCTCCTAACAGCTCACCTGAACCACAAGCAGCTATCAGCAGCCTACAGCAGAAGAACAATTAGCAGGTACCCACACTGTTGTAACAGGTACCTGTTCATCTTTTACACAGCATGCAAGTGGGGGGGTCTTTTATGACCAGGGTCCCCCCCCCCCGATAAAGAAAGGAACGCCCTTACCCCACAGTACCCCAATCAGAGACTGATTATACACAGAGTGGCCACTAGCAAGGGCTCTTAAGAGGAACTGTACAAATCTACTTGAGAGCACCTTACTTATTTCTCCACTGTGATGTTATGTATAATTTTCCAGCCATGACTGCTTTATACTCTCAATAATTTACATTAAGTGACATTTTATCTGGAGTAGCTTTATTTCCTCCGACTTACCTTTCCGTGGATACAAATACCTTGAACACCATTATTCATTGTTACTGTGTTATATTTAAAGTTACCCACCCTGCACTCCTTCCTACAAATACTTACCTGGTGTCCGTTGACATTACCTCACTAATCTGAGACACTGATACTAAAAGGAAATCACAGCACAGGAACTGAATGTTATTACTTGGCGCATAGCGCCTCCCTGTGGACAGTCTAGACATTGTGCCCAATTTAGTGCAGGAACATTTCTTGTCTTAAAATACTTGAAGTTGGTAATTATGCCTCAACGTTTGATGTTGTATGTGATTTATGTAATTGTCTGACCAAATCATTTTGTGCCTTTCAAGTTCGTAAACTGCGAATGTTGTTATAGACTCTAATTTAACTGGAGTATTAGTAATATACATATATATGTACACTTAATTGAAGTATTGACCTGCAGTGGTGATTAGTAACGTTCCGCTCAATAATGGTTGTCACTGTTTACATGCTTAGTGGTCCTTAAGTATACTGTGTTTGGGTTTTGTCCTTCCGGGGGTCTCCGTACAGTATGTGCATTATGTGTTTATGCCTCTATTGAGGTCATACTTATGTCATTAGTGCATCAGGACAAAATGTATTAGAAATGGTAACTGCTTTTCTGGTGCTATTTTTGGATTGGCCTTAGCTGTCAGAACCAGTGGGATTTTCTTTTGTCAATTTGTCAGATAAGCACTAGTCTATATGTTTTGATATACATGCATTTTTAATCACTTCTTAAATACAATTTGAGTTTGTACGGTATATATACAATACGGGTTGCGTTTATGTGTCCGGCGGTCAGGAGTACCAATACCAATACCAATGCCGTGATCCTGGCATGTGAAAATAGCACCAGTCAGCATGCCAACCAACAGGGACTATTCCCAGTCGTGGGTGTCCACGACACTCACAGAGTTCGAATAAAACCTGTGGCGAGCACAGCAATCCACCAAGCCCGCTGCATGGCAAGCGCAGTGAGCTTGGAAGTGGCTTTGTTGTGCTCACCCCCCGCCAGCCATCTAACAACCAGGATGCCGCTGTCAGTATTGTGACCACTGGTCACACATACATACCTCCCAACTGTCCCGATTTTCGCGGGACAGTCCCGTTTTTTGGGGACTGTCCCGCTGTCCCACCCGCGGGCCACAGTGTCCCGCGGTGGGGGGGGTCAGCTGGGAGGCTCTGTCAATCGCTGCTCTGCTTAGCAGAGCAGCGGTGAATAGACGCTGTGCGTATGCCCCCTCAGTGACGAAAACGGGGCGTGGCTCGCGATCGCGGGTCCTCCCGCGAAGCCACGCCCCCTTTTTCATAAGAGTGTCCCGCTCCACAACAACAGAAAGTTGGGAGGTATGCACATACCCAACCCTACAATACTATGGTTGTGCTATGCTTTCAATCTTCCCTGAGATATGAGTAAAGTTGAATCTCCTTAGATATTACTGAATTTTGGATCCTGACAGGCGTACACCATGTTGGTTCAGATAAGCATATTTATTTACTAAATTTGCAACAGGGCCATATTTTTCACTTGTGTTATGTGTTTTTCTCACATAACACAAAGAAAAAAAATGGTCAATAAATCTATATAGATTCAAAGAGAGGTGATGGAATTAAATAGTGACTATGTTCATGTAAAAAATTAATAAAAAATGAATAAAGAAAAAATGTAGGATAGTGAGACAACCTTAATTAAATGAAAACACAATTTGGTAACCAAAGGAGCAAACAACCCATCTGAAATAAAAAAAACTAAAAAAACTGTTCTCCCTCTAACACTATATTGTTTTTCCACTCAGTCTGCGCTTTCTACCCCTAAATAAGTCAGTTTGGACGAAACGTGTAGGGTCTACTTGGTATGCAGTATCCATAAAATCCAGCAGAATTTCATCCATCTAACAAGGCTGATGTGCTCCTAAGTTCAAAGATGTGAATGCTATATTAATTTTCATTGTTATTTTTGGATTACTGCTACCTTTTTATTGCAAATATATTTTCTAACTATTGTATTTTTATGGATAATAAATGAGAAAATTCTATTTATTCTGATCTTCTGATTGAATGTTCTACTGGGTGGACAATATTATTCAATTATATAAATCTATGTAAGTTATGATGATTTAGTAATGATTAAACCCATTCCTTTTAGCGCCCCCTGAACATTTCTCTCTGTGTCTGTCTGTCTCTCTCTCTCTCTCTCTCTCTATATATATATATACATATATATATATATACACTGCTCAAAAAAATAAAGGGAACACTTAAACAACACAATGTAACTCCAAGTCAATCACACTTCTGTGAAATCAAACTGTCCACTTAGGAAGCAACACTGATTGACAATAAATTTCACATGCTGCTGTGCAAATGGAATAGACAACAGGTAGAAATTATAGGCAATTAGCAAGACACCCCCAATAAAGGAGTTGTTCTGCAGGTGGTGACCACAGACCACTTCTCAGCTCCTATGCTTTCTGGCTGATATTTTGGTCACTTTTGAAAGCTGGCAGTGCTTTCACTCTAGTGGTAGCATGAGACGGAGTCTACAACCCTCACAAGTGGCTCAGGTAGTGCAGCTCATCCAGGATGGCACATCAATGCGAGCTGTGGCAAGAAGGTTTGCTGTGTCTGTCAGCGTAGTGCCCAGAGCATGGAGGCACTACCAGGAGACAGGCCAGTACATCAGGAGATGTGGAGGAGGACGTAGGAGGGCAACAACCCAGCAGCAGGACCGCTACCTCCGCCTTTGTGCAAGGAGGAACAGGAGGAGCACTGCCAGAGCCCTGCAAAATGACCTCCAGCAAGCCACAAATGTGCATGTGTCTACTCAAATGATCAGAAACAGACTCCGTGAGGGTGGTATGAGGGCCCGACGTCCACAGGTGGGGGTTGTGCTTACAGCCCAACACCGTGCAGGACGTTTTGGCATTTGCCAGAGAACACCAAGATTGGCAAATTCGCTACTGGCGCTCTGTGCTCTTCACAGATGAAAGCAGGTTCTCACTGAGCACATGTGACAGACGTGACAGAGTCTGGAGACGCCAAGGAGAACGTTCTGCTGCCTGCAACATCCTCCAGCAGGACCGGTTTGGCAGTGGGTCAGTAATGGTGTGGGGTGGCATATCTTTGGGGGGCCGCACAGCCCTCCATGTGCTCGCCAGAGGTAGCCTGACTGCCATTAGGTACCGAGATGAGATCCTCAGACCCCTTGTGAGACCATATGCTGGTGCAGTTGGCCCTGGGTTCCTCCTAATGCAAGGCAATGCTAGACCTCATGTGGCTGGAGTGTGTCAGCAGTTCCTGCAAGACAAAGGCATTGATGCTATGGACTGGCCCGCCCATTCCCCAGACCTGAATCCAATTGAGCACATCTGGGACATCATGTCTCGCTCCATCCACCAATGCCACGTTCCACCAGACTGTCCAGGAGTTGGCGGATGCTTTAGTCCAGGTCTGGGAGGAGATCCCTCAGGAGACCATCTGCCACCTCATCAGGAGCATGCCCAGGCATTGTAGGGAGGTCATACAGGCACGTGGAGGCCACACACACTACTGAGCCTCATTTTGACTTGTTTTAAGAACATTACATCAAAGTTGGATCAGCCTGTAGTGTGTTTTTCCACTTTAATTTTGAGTGTGACTCCAAATCCAGACCTCCATGGTTTAATAAATTTGATTTCCATTGATAATTGTTGTGTGATTTTGTTGTCAGCACATTCAACTATGTAAAGAACAAAGTATTTAATAAGAATATTTCATTCATTCAGATCTAGGATGTGTTATTTTAGTGTTCCCTTTATTTTTTTGAGCAGTGTATATAGATTCAGTATGGGATCCCAGCTGGTCAGGGTGCCAACGCCAGAATCCTGACAGCCGGAATACCAGCAGCAAGCACACGGGCCCGGCGTCAGTGGCAAACTTCGCTCACCACACTATGGTCCACTACCCGATGGGGAATACAGGGCTTCTGTTGGGATTCCAGGCATTGTCATTAACATGTCTGTCATGATTCCGGTGTTGGGATCCTGAACGCCGGGATCCCGCAGGCGGTATATTTATTGCATCCCATATATATATATATATATATATATATATGTTTATCTTGAAGTATCTTAGGAGTGCCGGGTCTGGAACTGTCTATATATATATATATATATATATATATTAACAATATTACAATCAATAGCCTGTTTTATGACAGTTCTGTGCAGGGTCATCCTTTCTTTAAATAAGCAAGTGGTCTTACCCACATAATATAGTCTACATGGACAACAAATATAATAATCTACAGAACGAGAAGTGCAAGTAAGTACATGTTGAATTTTATATTTATGCCCTGTGTGTGGATGTACCACTGTATCTCCTGTTTCCAGGTATACACAAGTAGCACAACCCAGGCATTTATAATTACCTGTTTGTTTAGTCATAAAAAGTTCAACCTGATTGCCTGAAAAACCTGAAAGGTCAGTATGTACAATTTGATCTTTAATATTACGTCCTCGTTTATAGCACGGAAGAATTCCGTAAAGACAAGCATCTGTGTGCAAGTTCCACACAAAAACCTGAATTCTAGGAGAGCTGGTTCCAGTAAGGAAACTGAACAAGACAGGGTATCTAAATTTCAGAAGTGCACAGAGCTGACAGGTTCTCACATGTAGCAGGAACTTATACCCAGTACAGGAGAGGAAACAGGAAGGGAATATAAATTGAGACACTCCCAATCAGAATAACCAGGAAACCAAGCCTCCTTATGAGGAGATACAATGCAGCTGGACAGCTAGACACACAGAGGCAAACTACTACTTATACAGCAGCTGAGGCTGAACACAGGGATACATGCAGGAATCTAGCTGCTGGAGTACTGTAACACAGACGCGCCGCTAGCGGCTTGCAACATATATCTGCAGGACTTGTAATCATCTTAATCTTAGGTTGAGCTAAATCCTTCCTTCTTGCTTCTGTCAATAAGCTATTTGAATATCCCTTTTCCAAAAATTGTTTAGTAATTTTATGCATCTGCTCTACTTCATCAATCTCTTCACTGCAAATGCGATGTACACTTATGGTGCGCACACACGGTGCTATTTGTGCTAGGTGCGATTATAAAATTTGTGCTATGAGATTTGGACTAAGTGGGTTATGCTATTTGAACTACATGCTATTTTGAACTACATCCAATTTTGAATACACTACAATGTACTATGTGCGCTGTAGTACAAAAATACCTGCCTGCACATACTATTTTGCCTTGAGATATGAACTAGACGGGAATGCGCATCGTATCGCAAGGGACAATACACACGGTGTTGTTTGAACTAGACGCAATGCTATTTGAACTATAAAGATCAAATAGCATGCAAGAATCGCATTGTGTGTGGGCACCATAAGATACTGTGAATATGGCAGGCCTCTTTTTAGAGGCTCAGGATGATGACTTGAAGACTGAAGCAAACTATTACAATCTGTCGACTTACTGTACAAGGATGTTTGAATCTTACGTATGTCCATTCAAAATGATTTTAACATCAAGAAAATGTATCTCATGGTCCTGTATATCAGATGTAAATTTTACATTCAGATCTAGCTCATAAATAGTCTGCATCATATTATAGTACTCTTGTTTAGTGCCAGACCGCAAGAAAAACAAATTGTCTATAAATCGAGTAAAAAATATGATCTTTGACCGGTAATCCACATTCTGAAAAAAATCGACATTTCTCAACATGAAAATAAAAGAATTAGCATATGCCGGAGCTGCGCAAGAACCCATTGCACAGCCCCAGACCTGCAGAAAAAAATCATCATTAAACAAGAAATAATTCATTGTGAGAATCCTGCGTAATAGCCGCATGAAAAAACTTATATCCGGTCCTTTATAAAGGGGATTATCTGTTATCATTTCTCTAACTGCATCAATACCCCTTTCATGGGGTATTTTGGTGTACAAACTGACATCTGCTGTACATAGCCAGATGTTGTCAGGAATGTTTTGTAAATTATTCAATTTATGCAAAAAAGTCGTAGTATCTTTCAAATATGTACTTTCATTTTGTTTCACTGGTTGTAGATAAAAATCTGCATATCTAGAAACCTGAAAAAAGATGGAATCCCGGGGGGAAATTATCGGACGCCCTGGCGGTTTACTATAATTCTTATGCAGCTTGGGAATGGTGTAAAATATTGGTATACATGGGGTAGAGTTAAAAATAGCATGCTTAACATTCTTACCAATTATCCCTTTAGAAATAGCTGTGTCAAGTACATTTTCTAAAGTGCGCAAATATTCCTCTGTAGGGTCATGTGTTAATTTGACATAAGTAGATTCATCAGATAATTGACTGTATGTTTCAACATTACAATCGGTGAGGTCATGTATCACTAGGGCCCCACCTTTATCCGCAGAGCGGACTACAATGTCTCTATAAGAGGCAATGTCCTTTAAAGCTTTATGCTCTGCACGTATAAAATTATGTGTCAATTTAACTGGATGCTTACTAATGTTGTCAATCTCATTTTTCATTGTGTGTGTAAATGATTTGATGGCAGCATTTACTGAAATTGGGTCAAAATTTGATTTGGCCGTAATTGGACATTTATCAACTAGAACAACTATGCTTATCAAAATGATGTCTAAGGTGTAGCTGTCTACCAAACCTTGCAAGGTCAATTTTACTAGATGTATCATCAAAAACATTGGTATGCCCAAACGATAAACCTTTTCTCTAACGTCCTAGTGGATGCTGGGGACTCCGTCAGGACCATGGGGATTAGCGGCTCCGCAGGAGACAGGGCACAAAAATAAAGCTTTAGGATCAGGTGGTGTGCACTGGCTCCTCCCCCTATGACCCTCCTCCAAGCCTCTGTTAGGTTTTTGTGCCCGTCCGAGCAGGGTGCAATCTAGGTGGCTCTCCTAAAGAGCTGCTTAGAAAAAGTTTTTAGTAGAGATGAGCGGGTTCGGTTTCTCTGAAACCGAACCCGCACGAACTTCATGTTTTTTTCACGGGTCCGAGCAGACTCGGATCCTCCCGCCTTGCTCGGTTAACCCGAGCGCGCCCGAACGTCATCATGACGCTGTCGGATTCTCGCGAGACTCGGATTCTATATAAGGAGCCGCGCGTCGCCGCCATTTTCACACGTGCATTGAGATTGATAGGGAGAGGACGTGGCTGGCGTCCTCTCCATTAGAAATTAGATTAGAAGAGAGAGAGAGATTGTGCAGAGTCAGACAGAGTTTACCACAGTGACCAGTGCAGTTGTTGTTAGTTAACTTTTATTTATTTTAATATAATATATCCGTTCTCTGCTATATCCGTTCTCTGCCTGAAAAAAAACGATACACAGCAGCAGCCAGTCACACAGTGTGACTCAGTCTGTGTGCACTCAGCTCAGCCCAGTGTGCTGCACATCAATGTATAAAAGGCAAAGCTTATAATAATTGTGGGGGAGACTGGGGAGCACTGCAGGTTGTTATAGCAGGAGCCCCCAGGAGTACATAATATTATATTAATTTAAAATTAAACAGTGCACACTTTTGCTGCAGGAGTGCCACTGCCAG
Organism: Pseudophryne corroboree; assembly: GCF_028390025.1. Lineage (NCBI taxonomy): Eukaryota > Metazoa > Chordata > Amphibia > Anura > Myobatrachidae > Pseudophryne > Pseudophryne corroboree. The sequence continues at coordinate 674,205,190 of NC_086444.1, forward strand.
TGTGACTAGTGGTGACCAGTGCCTGACCACCAGTATAGTAGTATATTGTTGTATGTATTGTATACTATCTCTTTATCAACCAGTCTATATTAGCAGCAGACACAGTACAGTGCGGTAGTTCACGGCTGTGGCTACCTCTGTGTCGGCAGTCGGAACTCGGCAGGCAGTCCGTCCATCCATAATTGTATTACAATATATACCACCTAACCGTGGTATTTTTTTTTCTTTCTTTATACCGTCGTCATAGTGTCATACTAGTTGTTACGAGTATACTACTATCTCTTTATCAACCAGTGTACAGTGCGGTAGTTCACGGCTGTGGCTACCTCTGTGTCGGCAGTCGGCAGGCAGTCCGTCCATCCATAATTGTATTATTATTATAATATATACCACCTAACCGTGGTTTTTTTTTCATTCTTTATACCGTCATAGTGTCATACTAGTTGTTACGAGTATACTACTATCTCTTTATCAACCAGTGTACAGTGCGGTAGTTCACGGCTGTGGCTACCTCTGTGTCGGCAGTCGGCAGGCAGTCCGTCCATCCATAATTGTATTATTATTATAATATATACCACCTAACCGTGGTATTTTTTTTTCTTTCTTTATACCGTCGTCATAGTGTCATACTAGTTGTTACGAGTATACTACTATCTCTTTATCAACCAGTGTACAGTGCGGTAGTTCACGGCTGTGGCTACCTCTGTGTCGGCAGTCGGCAGGCAGTCCGTCCATCCATAATTGTATTATTATTATAATATATACCACCTAACCGTGGTTTTTTTTTCATTCTTTATACCGTCGTCATAGTGTCATACTAGTTGTTACGAGTATACTACTATCTCTTTATCAACCAGTGTACAGTGCGGTAGTTCACGGCTGTGGCTACCTCTGTGTCGGCAGTCGGCAGGCAGTCCGTCCATCCATAATTGTATTATTATTATAATATATACCACCTAACCGTGGTTTTTTTTTCATTCTTTATACCGTCGTCATAGTGTCATACTAGTTGTTACGAGTATACTACTATCTCTTTATCAACCAGTGTACAGTGCGGTAGTTCACGGCTGTGGCTACCTCTGTGTCGGCAGTCGGCAGGCAGTCCGTCCATCCATAATTGTATTATTATTATAATATATACCACCTAACCGTGGTTTTTTTTTCATTCTTTATACCGTCGTCATAGTGTCATACTAGTTGTTACGAGTATACTACTATCTCTTTATCAACCAGTGTACAGTGCGGTAGTTCACGGCTGTGGCTACCTCTGTGTCGGAACTCGGCAGGCAGTCCGTCCATCCATAATTGTATTATATACCACCTAACCGTGGTTTTTTTATACCACCTAACCGTGGCAGTCCGTCCATAATTGTATACTAGTATCCAATCCATCCATCTCCATTGTTTACCTGAGGTGCCTTTTAGTTCTGCCTATAAAATATGGAGAACAAAAAAGTTGAGGTTCCAAAATTAGGGAAAGATCAAGATCCACTTCCACCTCGTGCTGAAGCTGCTGCCACTAGTCATGGCCGAGACGATGAAATGCCAGCAACGTCGTCTGCCAAGGCCGATGCCCAATGTCATAGTACAGAGCATGTCAAATCCAAAACACCAAATATCAGAAAAAAAAGGACTCCAAAACCTAAAATAAAATTGTCGGAGGAGAAGCGTAAACTTGCCAATATGCCATTTACCACACGGAGTGGCAAGGAACGGCTGAGGCCCTGGCCTATGTTCATGGCTAGTGGTTCAGCTTCACATGAGGATGGAAGCACTCAGCCTCTCGCTAGAAAAATGAAAAGACTCAAGCTGGCAAAAGCAGCACAGCAAAGAACTGTGCATTCTTCGAAATCCCAAATCCGAATTCCGAGCCCACCCGCTGGCGGTGATGCAGGGCAGTCTGGAGCGACTGCTGATGCTTACATCTGGTCCGGACTGAAGGACCTGACAACCATTACGGACATGTCGTCTACTGTCACTGCATATGATTCTCTCACCATTGATAGAATGGTGGAGGATTATATGAGTGACCGCATCCAAGTAGGCACGTCACACAGTCCGTACTTATACTGGCAGGAAAAAGAGGCAATTTGGAGGCCCTTGCACAAACTGGCTTTATTCTACCTAAGTTGCCCTCCCACAAGTGTGTACTCCGAAAGAGTGTTTAGTGCCGCCGCTCACCTTGTCAGCAATCGGCGTACGAGGTTACATCCAGAAAATGTGGAGAAGATGATGTTCATTAAAATGAATTATAATCAATTCCTCCGCGGAGACATTGACCAGCAGCAATTGCCTCCACAAAGTACACAGGGAGCTGACATGGTGGATTCCAGTGGGGACGAATTGATAATCTGTGAGGAGGGGGATGTACACGGTGATATATCGGAGGATGATGATGAGGTGGACATCTTGCCTCTGTAGAGCCAGTTTGTGCAAGGAGAGATTAATTGCTTCTTTTTTGGTGGGGGTCCAAACCAACCCGTCATTTCAGTCACAGTCGTGTGGCAGACCCTGTCACTGAAATGATGGGTTGGTTAAAGTGTGCATGTCCTGTTTTGTTTATACAACATAAGGGTGGGTGGGAAGGGCCCAAGGACAATTCCATCTTGCACCTCTTTTTTCTTTTATTTTTCTTTGCGTCATGTGCTGTTTGGGGAGGGTTTTTTGGAAGGGACATCCTGCGTGACACTGCAGTGCCACTCCTAGATGGGCCAGGTGTTTGTGTCGGCCACTAGGGTCGCTAATCTTACTCACACAGCTACCTCATTGCGCCTCTTTTTTTCTTTGCGTCATGTGCTGTTTGGGGAGGGTTTTTTGGAAGGGACATCCTGCGTGACACTGCAGTGCCACTCCTAGATGGGCCCGGTGTTTGTGTCGGCCACTAGGGTCGCTTATCTTTCTCACACAGTCAGCTACCTCATTGCGCCTCTTTTTTTCTTTGCGTCATGTGCTGTTTGGGGAGGGTTTTTTGGAAGGGACATCCTGCGTGACACTGCAGTGCCACTCCTAGATGGGCCAGGTGTTTGTGTCGGCCACTAGGGTCGCTAATCTTACTCACACAGCTACCTCATTGCGCCTCTTTTTTTCTTTGCGTCATGTGCTGTTTGGGGAGGGTTTTTTGGAAGGGACATCCTGCGTGACACTGCAGTGCCACTCCTAGATGGGCCCGGTGTTTGTGTCGGCCACTAGGGTCGCTGAGCTTAGTCATCCAGCGACCTCGGTGCAAATTTTAGGACTAAAAATAATATTGTGAGGTGTAAGGTGTTCAGAATAGACTGAAAATGAGTGTTAATTATGGTTATTGAGGTTAATAATACTATGGGATCAAAATGACCCCCAAATTCAATGTTTTAAGATGTTTTTTAGGGTTTTTTGAAAAAACCACCCGAATCCAAAACACACCCGAATCCGACAAAAAAAATTCGGTGAGGTTTTGCCAAAACGCGGTCGAACCCAAAACACGGCCGCGGAACCGAACCCAAAACCAAAACACAAAACCCGAAAAATTTCAGGCGCTCATCTCTAGTTTTTAGGTTTTTTATTTTCAGTGAGTCCTGCTGGCAACAGGCTCACTGCATCGAGGGACTTAGGGGAGAGAAGTCAACTCACCTGCGTGCAGGATGGATTGGCTTCTTAGGCTACTGGACACCATTAGCTCCAGAGGGATCGAACACAGGCCCAGCCATGGAGTCCGGTCCCGGAGCCGCGCCGCCGACCCCCCTTGCAGATGCCAAAGATGGAAGAGGTCCAGAAGCAGGCGGCAGAAGACTTTTCAGTCTTCCTGAGGTAGTGCACAGCACTGCAGCTGTGCGCCATTGTTGTCAGCACACTTCACACAGCGGTCACGGAGGGTGCAGGGCGCTGGGGGGGCGCCCTGGGCAGCAATGTATAATACCTTTTTATGGCTAAAAAATACATCACATATAGCCCTTGAGGCTATATGGATGTATTTAACCCCTGCCAGATCTCACAAACTCCGGAGAAGAGCCCGCCGAAATAGGGGGCGGGGCTTATTCTCCTCAGCACACAGCGCCATTTTCCTGCTCAGCTCCGCTGTGAGGAAGGCTCCCAGGACTCTCCCCTGCACTGCACTACAGAAACAGGGTAAAACAGAGAGGGGGGGCACTTTTTTTGGCGATATTACTATATTTAAGCTGCTATAAGGATACAACACTTATATAGGGTTGTTCCCATATATATTATAGCGCTTGGGTGTGTGCTGGCAAACTCTCCCTCTGTCTCCCCAAAGGGCTAGTGGGGTCCTGTCTTCAATAGAGCATTCCCTGTGTGTCTGCTGTGTGTCGGTACGTGTGTGTCGACATGTATGAGGACGATGTTGGTGTGGAGGCAGAGCAATTGCCGGTAATGGTGATGTCACCCCCCAGGGAGTCGACACCGGAATGGATGGCTTTGTTTATGGAATTACGTGATAATGTCAGCACATTACAAAAATCAGTTGACGACATGAGACGGCCGGAAAACCAGTTAGTACCTGCCCAGGCGTCTCAGACACCGTCAGGGGCTGTAAAACGCCCTTTACCTCAGTCGGTCGACACAGACCCAGACACGGACACTGAATCTAGTGTCGACGGTGAAGAAACAAACGTATTTTCCAGTAGGGCCACACGTTATATGATCACGGCAATGAAGGAGGCTTTGCATATCTCTGATACTACAAGTACCACAAAAAGGGGTATTATGTGGGGGGTGAAAAAACTACCTGTAGTTTTTCCTGAATCAGAGGAATTGAATGATGTATGTGATGAAGCGTGGGTTAACCCAGATAGAAAAGTGCTAATTTCAAAAAAGTTATTGGCATTATACCCTTTCCCGCCAGAGGTTAGGGCGCGCTGGGAAACACCCCCTAAGGTGGATAAGGCGCTCACACGCTTATCAAAACAAGTGGCGTTACCGTCTCCTGATACGGCCGCCCTCAAGGATCCAGCTGATAGGAGGCTGGAAACTACCCTAAAAAGTATATACACACATACTGGTGTTATACTGCGACCAGCCATCGCCTCAGCCTGGATGTGCAGTGCTGGGGTGGTCTGGTCGGATTCCCTGACTGAAAATATTGATACCCTGGATAGGGACAGTATTTTACAGACTTTAGAGCAATTAAAGGATGCTTTTCTTTATATGCGAGATGCTCAGAGGGATATTTGCACTCTGGCATCGAGAGTAAGTGCGATGTCCATATCTGCCAGAAGAAGTTTATGGACACGACAGTGGTCAGGTGATGCGGATTCCAAACGGCACATGGAAGTATTGCCGTATAAAGGGGAGGAATTATTTGGCGTCGGTCTATCGGATTTGGTGGCCACGGCAACTGCCGGGAAATCCACCTTTTTACCTCAGACCCCCTCCCAACAGAAAAAGACACCGTCTTTTCAGCCGCAGTCCTTTCGGTCCTATAAGAAGCGGGCAAAAGGACAGTCATATCTGCCCCGAGGCAGAGGAAAGGGTAAGAGAGGGCAGCAAGCAGCTCCTTCCCAGGAACAGAAGCCCTCCGCGGGTTCTGCAAAGCCCTCAGCATGACGCTGGGGCTTTACAAGCGGACTCAGGAACGGTGGGGGGTCGACTCAAGAATTTCAGCGCGCAGTGGGCTTGCTCACAGGTGGACCCCTGGATCCTGCAGGTAGTATCTCAGGGTTACAGGTTGGAATTCGAGAAGTCTCCCCCTCGCCGGTTCCTAAAGTCTGCTTTGCCAACGTCTCCCTCAGACAGGGCGACGGTATTGGAAGCCATTCACAAGCTGTTTTCTCAGCAGGTGATAGTCAAGGTACCCCTCCTACAACAGGAAAAGGGGTATTACTCCACGCTATTTGTGGTACCGAAGCCGGATGGCTCGGTAAGACCTATTCTAAATCTGAAATCTTTGAACCTGTACATACAAAAATTCAAGTTCAAGATGGAATCACTCAGAGCAGTGATAGCGAATCTGGAAGAAGGGGACTTTATGGTGTCCCTGGACATAAAAGATGCTTACCTGCATGTCCCAATTTGCCCTTCACATCAAGGGTACCTCAGGTTCGTGGTGCAAAACTGTCATTATCAGTTTCAGACGCTGCCGTTTGGATTGTCCACGGCACCTCGGGTCTTTACCAAGGTAATGGCCGAAATGATGATTCTTCTGCGAAGAAGAGGCGTATTAATTATCCCTTACTTGGACGATCTCCTGATAAGGGCAAGGTCCAGAGAACAGCTGGAGGACGGAGTAGCACTAACCCAAGTAGTGCTGCAACAACACGGGTGGATTCTGAATTTTCCAAAATCTCAGTTGACCCCGACAACACGTCTGCTGTTCCTGGGAATGATTCTGGACACGGTTCAGAAAAAGGTGTTTCTTCTGGAGGAGAAAGCCAAGGAGTTATCCGAACTTGTCAGGAACCTCCTAAAACCAGGAAAAGTGTCTGTGCATCAATGCACAAGAGTCCTGGGAAAGATGGTGGCTTCTTACGAAGCAATCCCATTCGGCAGATTCCACGCACGAACTTTTCAGTGGGATCTGCTGGACAAATGGTCCGGATCGCATCTGCAGATGCATCAGCGGATAACCTTATCGCCACGGACAAGGGTGTCTCTTCTGTGGTGGTTGCAGAGTGCTCATCTGTTAGAAGGCCGCAGATTCGGCATACAGGACTGGGTCCTGGTGACCACGGATGCCAGTCTGAGAGGCTGGGGAGCGGTCACACAGGGAAGAAACTTCCAGGGAGTATGGTCAAGCCTGGAGATGTCTCTTCACATAAATATACTGGAGCTAAGAGCGATTTACAATGCTCTAAGCCTGGCAAAACCCCTGCTTCAGGGTCAGCCGGTGTTGATCCAGTCGGACAACATCACGGCAGTCGCCCACGTAAACAGACAGGGCGGCACAAGAAGCAGGAGAGCAATGGCAGAAGCTGCAAGGATTCTTCGCTGGGCGGAAGATCATGTGATAGCACTGTCAGCAGTGTTCATTCCGGGAGTGGACAACTGGGAAGCAGACTTCCTCAGCAGACACGATCTACACCCGGGAGAGTGGGGACTTCATCCAGAAGTCTTCCACATGATTGTGAACCGTTGGGAAAAACCAAAGGTGGATATGATGGCGTCTCGCCTCAACAAAAAACTGGACAGGTATTGCGCCAGGTCAAGAGACCCTCAGGCAATAGCTGTGGACGCTCTGGTAACACCGTGGGTGTTCCAGTCAGTGTATGTGTTTCCTCCTCTGCCTCTCATACCCAAAGTACTGAGAATTATACGGCAAAGGGGAGTAAGAACGATACTCGTGGCTCCGGATTGGCCAAGAAGAACTTGGTACCCGGAACTTCAGGAGATGCTCACGGAAAATCCGTGGCCTCTACCTCTAAGACGGGACCTGATTCAGCAGGGACCGTGTCTATTCCAAGACTTACCGCGGCTGCGTTTGACGGCGTGGCGGTTGAACGCCGAATTCTAAGGGAAAAAGGCATTCCAGAAGAGGTCATTCCTACACTGGTTAAAGCCAGGAAGGAGGTGACTGCACAACATTATCACCGCATTGGAGAAAATATGTTGCGTGGTGTGAGGCCAGGAAGGCCCCCACGGAGGAATTTCAATTGGGTCGATTCCTACATTTCCTGCAAACAGGATTGTCTATGGGCCTCAAGTTGGGGTCCATTAAGGTTCAAATTTCGGCCCTGTCGATTTTCTTCCAGAAAGAATTGGCTTCAGTTCCTGAAGTCCAGACTTTTGTAAAAGAAGTACTACATATACAGCCCCCGGTTGTGCCCCCAGTGGCTCCGTGGGACCTTAATGTAGTTTTGGATTTTCTCAAATCCCATTGGTTTGAGCTACTCAAATCGGCGGATTTGAAATATCTTACATGGAAAGTAACCATGCTACTGGCCCTGGCTTCAGCCAGGAGAGTGTCAGAATTGGCGGCTTTATCGTATAAAAGCCCATATCTGATTTTCCATTCGGACAGGGCAGAACTGCGGACGCGTCCTCATTTTCTGCCTAAGGTGGTGTCAGCGTTTCACCTGAACCAGCCTATTGTGGTGCCTGCGGCTACTAGCGATTTGGAGGATTCCAAGTTGCTGGACGTTGTCAGGGCATTGAAAATATATATTTCAAGGACGGCTGGAGTCAGAAAATCTGACTCGCTGTTTATACTGTATGCACCCAACAAGCGGGGTGCTCCTGCTTCTAAGCAGACGATTGCTCGTTGGATTTGTAGCACAATCCAACTTGCACATTCTGTGGCAGGCCTGCCACAGCCTAAATCTGTCAAGGCCCATTCCACAAGGAAGGTGGGCTCATCCTGGGCGGCTGCCCGAGGGGTCTCGGCATTACAACTCTGCCGAGCAGCTACGTGGTCGGGGGAGAACACGTTTGTAAAATTCTACAAATTTGATACCCTGGCTAAAGAGGACCTGGAGTTCTCTCATTCGGTGCTGCAGAGTCATCTGCACTCTCCCGCCCGTTTGGGAGCTTTGGTATAATCCCCATGGTCCTGACGGAGTCCCCAGCATCCACTAGGACGTTAGAGAAAATAAGATTTTACTTACCGATAAATCTATTTCTCGTAGTCCGTAGTGGATGCTGGGCGCCCATCCCAAGTGCGGATTGTCTGCAATACTTGTACATAGTTATTGTTACAAAAAAATCGGGTTGTTCTTGTTGTGAGCCGTCTGTTCAGAGGCTCCTACGTTGTCATACTGTTAACTGGGTTCAGATCACAAGTTGTACGGTGTGATTGGTGTGGCTGGTATGAGTCTTACCCGGGATTCAAAATCCTTCCTTATTGTGTACGCTCGTCCGGGCACAGTATCCTAACTGAGGCTTGGAGGAGGGTCATAGGGGGAGGAGCCAGTGCACACCACCTGATCCTAAAGCTTTATTTTTGTGCCCTGTCTCCTGCGGAGCCGCTAATCCCCATGGTCCTGACGGAGTCCCCAGCATCCACTACGGACTACGAGAAATAGATTTATCGGTAAGTAAAATCTTATTTTTGTAAAACACCAAGTTCAATATCCGAAAATGTCCTAGAGGAGGAGTTGTGTACTATTTCCTGGCTTTTGCTGGATTTTTTCCTTTGGCGTTCACACTGCCTGCCATGTCTGGTTCTGGCTCTCCAAGGACATCTCGTCGTGTGCGTGTCTTCACCCCTAAAGGCAGATATCTCTGCACTGAGCTGGTACCAGCTGTGGCCATGTCAGAATCACTCTGCGAGTTGCCACTAGATACTTCTGTCTCCAATGGAAACCGTGTCCTTTTATTGAATTTAGTGCGGAAGCATTTGGGGTGAAGCGTCTGCTTACTTGCCCATAAATACACCCAATTTAGTTCATAGTCCTGGGTAGAGATAGAAATAGGAGGTTATTACAGAAACAGGCTATGTGGGTAAATTGTCTCAATACAGTAACACCGTCAGGACTGAATCAGACTTTTTCTCTCACTTGTTACCTTTAAACTTCATTGTGTTGTGTATTTAATGAGTAATTGGTAATGGTTTATGATGGTATAATCAGTATGTAGCATGTGTAACAGACATACATAACATGGCTTTCATGTGCAGCAGGTGTTTAATCACCAGCTGACCGTTATTTGTGTGATAATGATAAAGTTACAATGTTCTAACTTGTGCAAAATCATCATGTGATACTCTCTTGCTGTACTACCCGGAAACATCTATGTCTGCTAAGTGAAAGTTTTTTACCTGTTGAACTTGTATGTATAATGGTTTCCATGGTGATGGGGTTAGTCACATATTTTTGTTCATGATTGATGATGTCAACAGGAAATTGAATCCTGGTGACACCCATGGAAGTTTGCATGAGACCCATCAGAAACCTTTGTCCCATATCCAAATGAGCTTAGAAGACATCCCGCAAAAATTCCTGCACTGCTTGTGCAGTTTGCAAATATCAAAGGACTTGCACCAATGTAAGCATTTGATCTTCAGGCTATCTGTATATAAAAATGGAGTATTCTGGAATCAAGATGTAGAATAAAATGCATTTCTATTGCAACCCTAACTGGTGAAATGCATTAATGGAGTGGAATACAGCAGTAGGTGGATAAGAGAAGGCATTCAAATCTTTAAGGTGATAAATGAAGAGAGAGGAGAGTCCTCTGAACTGTTTGTCTCTTCTTTCAGATAAACAATGGCACATTTGTGAATCATATTTTACTGGAGACTCATTGTTCCAGTTCAGTCTTCTGTTTCATGTTTAAGTTTATCTACAACAAGAGAGGTCATCAACTGTATCATTTACAAAATATTATACCTCAGTATAATATACACTTTCCCCACTAATATTAGCCATATGGTTTTACTTTTGCCTACGACATGATTTGTAATTGAGTTCATGATTTATGCATTATATACACAGTATATTTGACTTTTTCCAGGTTGGAGCCCTGTGGGATAAATTTGTGGCTTGGCCGCATTTAACCTTTATCTTTACATAACCTTCACTGTCTGTCAACTTCTGTTAATAGAACTTATATGTCTGGTCGACACATGGTCATTGAATCTGCATCTTTAGGTTATATTGTGTTGCCGTGCTTAAGCTTATTAGCTGGTAGATGGTTGATGCATTTACACTCCGATATTAAATAGAAAATGACACATGTCACAACTACAACAACATTATGTTCATATAACAACAATAAACAGTAGCATTTGAACTTGATGAATGTCAGGCATACAAGAGTAAATACTTATTCTCCACGATAGCGTAGAGATAGTGGAGATATGTGTCTTGACAGTTTTAGTAGGAAATGCTAAAGCCAGATTACTGTATTAGCGCACAGTGTAATAATGTGGTGAAGTGTCTTCTACAGAAGCCACTATATTATGCAGACAGAAAAATGTGAGTTGCATTTTCAAATAAAATGCAATTAAATACTAAGCTCCACCTTAAGGTGCTTACACATGGTAAGATTCAAGCTAACCCCGATTCGCACTATGCGATAGGGGGTAGGTCGGCATCGCAAGCACATAATGACTGTGCTTGCGATACTAACTATGGGGGTAATTCCAAGTTGATCGCAGCAGGATTTTTGTTTGCAGTTGGGCAAAACCATGTGCACTGCAGGGGCGGCAGATTTAACATGTGCAGAGAGAGTTAGATTTGGGTGTGGTATGTTCAATCTGCAATCTAATTTGCAGTGTAAAAATAAAGCAGCCAGTATTTACCCTGCACAGAAATAAAATAACCCACCCAAATCTAACTCTCTCTGCACATGTTATATCTGCCTCCCCTGCAGTGCACATGGTTTTGCCCAACTGCAAAAAAATGTCCTGCTGCGATCAACTTGGAATTACCCCCTATGTGCGGTTTTGCCTAAGTGTCAAATTTGACTATCTTTTCTACAAGATAGTCAAAACTGACTTGCCTGCACAGTCTATCTAGGCTTGCGATGCCGACCACGCAACGGCATCGCATCGGGATCCCAAGCTGACTTTCACCTTGCGATCTGCAGTAACTTTCCTTACGATTTTGACTATATAGTCAAAATCGTAAGAAATTTTTTTACCGTGTGTACCAGCGCTATGTAATTGGTAGTAGCGCCCCTGCAACAGTCCCCTCTCCTTCCGCATTGACTGCCCGGCGCTGCTGTGAATGCTGGGATGTGCTTCCCTCATCCCAGCATTCACAGCAGCACCGGGCAGCCAATGCTGAAGGAGAGGGGACTGCTGCAGCTGCACCACTACCAATTACATAGCGCTGCTGCGGCTCCAGTCCCCCTCTCTCCTCCTCCTCCCCTGGCCGGGATCTAATCATCTGCCAGCACCGAGGAGCATGAAGAGATGGTAAGTATCTCTCTCTCTCTCTCTCTCTCTCTATATATATATATATATATATATCTATTCTGTCTGCCGCAATGTGTAAAAAGGGGGACTGGCTGCCGTAATGTGTAAAAATGGGAATACTGTCTGCCGTAATGTGTAAAAAGGGGGACGCTGTCTGCCGTAATGTGTAAAAAGGGGGACACTGTCTGTCGTAATGTATAAAAAGGGGGACGCTGTCTGCCGTAATGTGTAAAAATGGGAATGCTGTCTGCCGTAAAGTGTAAAAAGGGGGACACTGTCTGCCGTAATGTGTAAAAAGGTGGACACTGTCTGCCGTAATGTGTAAAAAGGGGACACTGTCTGCCATAATGTGTAAAAATGGGAATGCTGTCTGCCGTAATGTGTAAAAAGGGGGACGCTGTCTGCCGTAATGTGTAAAAAGGGGGACACTGTCTGCCGTAATGTGTTAAAAGGGGGATGCTGTCTGCCGTAATGTGTAAAAATGGGAATGCTGTCTGCCGTAATGTGTAAAAAGGGGACACTGTCTGCCATAATGTGTAAAAATGGGAATGCTGTCTGCCGTAATGTGTAAAAAGGGGGACGCTGTCTGCCGTAATGTGTAAAAAGGGGGACACTGTCTGCCGTAATGTGTTAAAAGGGGGACGCTGTCTGCCGTAATGTGTAAAAATGGGAATGCTGTCTGCTGTAATGTGTAAAAAGGGGATACTGTCTGCCGTAATGTGTAAAAAGGGGGACGCTGTCTGCTGTAATGTGTAAAAAGGGGACGCTGTCTGCCGTAATGTCTAAAAAGGGGATGTTATCTGCCGTAATGTGTAAAAAGGGGGACGCTGTCTGCCATAATGTGTAAAAAGGGGGACGCTGTCTGCCGTAATGTGTAAAAAGGGGGACACTGTCTGCCGTAATGTGTAAAAAGGGGGGTGCTGTTTGCCGTAATGTGTAAAAAGGAGGACGCTGTGTGCCGTAATGTGTAAAAAGGGGACGCTGTCTGCCATAATGTGCAAAAAGGGGACGCTGTCTGCCGTAATGTGTAAAAAGGGGGATGCTGTCTGCCGTAATGTGTATGTCTGCCATAATGTGTAAAAAGGGGACGCTGTCTGCCATAATGTGCAAAAAGGGGACGCTGTCTGCCGTAATGTGTAAAAAGGGGGATGCTGTCTGCCATAATGTGTATGTCTGCCATAATGTGTAAAAAGGGGGACGCTGTCTGCCATAATTTGCAAAAAGGGGACTCTGTCTGCCATAATGTGTAAAAAGGAGGACGCTGTCTGCCGTAATGTGCAAAAAGGGGACGCTGTCTGCCGTAATGTGTAAAAAGGGGGACGCTGTCTGCTGTAATGTGTAAAAAGGGGGACGCTGTCTGCCATAATATGTAAAAACGGGGATGCTGTCTGCTGTAATGTGTAAAAGGGGACGCTTTCTGCCGTGATGTGTAAAAAGGGGGACTGTCTGCCGTAATGGGTAAAAGGGGCTCTACCTGGTGTAGAGCCCCCCCCTATCTTGCATAGGGGAGTGCCAATCCCGTTTCTTGCACATAGCGCTAAAATGCCTAGTTACGGCACTGGTGTGTACACACGATAAGGCTGACAGTATAAGCATAAGGGCCATTGAAAAACGAGGGGATTTTAGTGTTGCCCCTTTAATCATTTACTAGTATTTTCCCTTTTAAGGAATTCAGCTAATTTTTTTAGCAGTCAACAGTAGTTAAGGGCCTAATTCAGCTTCAGATGCAGTTTTGCGAAATATCGCGAAACTACAAACCTTTTCTTTAACATGCGGGGGGGTGCCCATCACAAGGCAAAGTTGACACGCATGCCAGGTCCTGCTCCCTTCTCCCCCCTGCTAGCATGCGAGTGCATAGCTGCTCACATGATTAAGGTAGCCCCTTGCATGTGCAGCCTAGATGCATAGGCAGTCAGAGGGCAGCCATCTTTTGGGATGTCACGCAGTCACCATGGCCCACCCCTCCAACGGTCCGGACATGCCTCTGTTGTCCAGAGTGCCCCACAAAATGCAGTGTCAATGCCCTGTTCCCGCCCCCCCTCCAGGTCTTACACTGTGATCGCAGTTTAGGACCTTACACATACAGTACGTGTGAACCTGAATCGGGCCCTAGGTGCGGAGGAGTTAATACTAGTGTGAAACAGGATAACTGCCTCTTTGATGTGATTTTTCAGGACTGGTATGTACCCTTTGTACCTAATCACTCCTGTGCGATTTTGCAGAGGGTTGCAATCCGATAGCCGCCTCCCATAGAGATGAAAACCCGCCCCATGCAAGTGTGTGAATGCATGCATACGCTGTGTGAAAACTTTGCCAGACAGCGGACATCTGCAAATTCATTCGATTTCACTCACCATCGAATGGTTTTTCCATTCTGTGCAGTCTGTGCATAGCCCAGGACTTACCCGTACAGTGCGATAGAGTCAGGCTGATCGGGGCCGGAGCTGACATCACACACTCTCCCTGAAAATGCTTGGGAACACCTGCGTTTTTCCTAACACTCCCAGAATATTGGCAGTTACCACCCCCGATTGCCCGCCTCCTGTCAATCAACTTGCAGGCGCATAGCAATCAAAATTTTTGAACAATTCTTTTGCTGTTTGGCCTTGCGCATTGCGATCAATACGCATTCAATAGATAATCGCCGGTCATGCGAAATCACACAACAGCGTTCAGGTCTGAATTAGGCCCATAGACGTGTGTAGTCCATAGGGTCGACCACACTTAGGTCAACAGTGTCTAGGTCGACCACTATTGGTTGACAGTGACTAATTCAACACCCAAAATAGGTCGAAACAAGCACTAGGCTGACATGAGCAAGGTCGACATGACAAAAGGTCCAGATGAGGTTTTTTTTTTAAAATTGTGTTGTTTTCTTCATAGAGTGACCGAGAACCCCAATTAGTGCACCGTGTCCCCTCGTTGGTTCGCTTCACTCGCCATGCTTTGGGCAAAGTTACCATTCCCAATCGAAGTCCACATGGATCGTAACATATGAAAAAGGTCAAAAAATGAAAAAAAAAAGATGAAAAACTCGTCTACCTTTTGTAATGTCGACCTAGTACATGTCGACCAAGTGACCATGTCGACCTAATGCATGTTGACCAATAGAGGTTGACCTAATGACTATTGACCTAAGTGTGGTCGACCTACAGACCGGATACCCCCATAGACCCTCATTCACGTTGAATTGGAAATATTCGAAAATCGCAAATGGGCGATTTGTGGACATTTGCGCATGCGCTGACCTTCACAGTCAATCGCATCCTTCACAATTGACAGCGGTGGCCATCAGGGGGGTGCATTGATGTGGTGTTGCATGGGCATGGTTTGGACAATGGAGGCATGTCCATACTGTTTTCAGGGAGACCGCATGACATCACACTCGGTCGCTGTGACCCAAAAAATGAAAGCGGTCAGCCTGCATACACAGCCTAGTTGCATATGCAGGGGATCAACCCTAATTTCTGACTTAGTGCTACAATTGTTTTGCAATCGCAGTGCTGGCCGCCGATTAGCATGCAAGGCGACCTATCCCTGTGTTGGGCGGCCCCCAGCATGCAATTTAATCAGTAGAAGATTCTGCTTTTTAGCAGAATCTGCAGCTCATTATGAATGGAGGGTTTGTTACTCAGGATTGTTAGCAAACCAAATTAGTAAGCAATTGGGCAAAACTATGTTGCCTTGCAGGTGGGGCAGATGTAACATGTGCAGAGAGAGTTAGATTTGGGTGGGGTGTATTCAAACTGAAATCTAAATTGCAGAGCAAAACTAAAGCTGCCAGTATTTACCATGCACAGAAACAATATAATTAACGATGTGCACCGGACCCGATTTGGATTTGGATTTGTCTGCAAGATTTGGATTTGTCAAATAGCTGTGACGGCCTTTGGATTTGGATTTGGAGTTTTTTTTTTGAAATTGACAAAAATCACATCATTTTTTTTTATTTTCTTTGACCCTAGAGTATTATCAACCTCATTAACATTAATTTCCAGGCATTTGCAGACAATTTTTACCACCGTATAGCTCACAATGTTGCTTTCATCGACTTTAGGTCAAAGTCTGCAGCGAGCTGCAGGGGCAAATGCAGGATTTACATGGGGGTGGGGGTTCCATACACACTCTAAAAATAGATAAATATATATATATATAAAAATATGCTGTGTATGTATATATATATATATATATGTATATATATATATATATACAATTTGGAACAGCCCGGCACTCCCTAGGAGTATCCAATATTGAGCCCAGGTGCCCTCCGTGATGGAGCAGGAATAAACGCAGAAAGAATCGGCGGCACTCCAGGACTTAAAGTTTCAAAAAGTGGTGTATTAAGACATCACAAATACAGCAATTATAATGGATATTGCTGTATTTGTGATCTCTTAATACACCACTTTTTGAAACTTTAAGTCCTGGAGTGCCGCCGATTCTTTCTACGTTTATATATATATATATGTATATATATATATATATTTGGTTACTAATAAAGAGAGGATGACTTTACAAACACACATTTATTACCAGTGAGTATCTATATTCTATGAAAAAACAAATGAAAAAATAAATAAATAAAAAGTTTTCTTTTTTTTTTCAATATATGTATATATATATATATATATATATATATATATATATATATATATATATTTATTCATACTTCTATCTTATTGTAGGGCGATCTCAAATAGGAAGTTCTACCAAACATTGCTAAATTATGGAAGTCAATTATTATTTTTTAAAATAACTCTCAGTAAGTATTATTGATTCAATCATTAAAAGACAAAATGATGTCATTAACACAATTATTACAATTTGAATCTCTCTTTTAATTAAGCATATGGTGGACCATATCTTTATGAAAATACAGTCGTTTCAAATTAAATAAATTATCTGTTATTCATAAGTAAGTAAAATCATATCAATTTATCAATTGGGGAGTCATTCATTAGACAATCATTATTACATCATATGTTATTAGGTTTTATTCCAGTTGGATAATTGTCTTATTAAATAGACAAATAAAACAAATCTGTATGAGGTCAGCTAATTTTAATACAAATACCGTGACGTTTTTGTGCATATTCCTTCTTGTTCTTATTGTTCCTCTCTATTTCTTTTATTCTTTTTAATTTTATTTTTGGATCACACCCTAAGAAAACACCCCTGAAGAAGTCGCTATAAGACGAAACGTGTTGGGTGAAAATACTTTTATTGTTTGTAAAAGTTGAAAGTCAATATTGTGTCTGTAATGAACAATAATACATTGTAAAAATGTTTATCAACTTCTTTTTTTGGAAAAGAGAATTTAAAATTGTTTTTAGCAATAAAAAGAAACAAGTGTTTTAAAGCAAAAGGGTGTGTTTGAAAAAGTCATCCTCTCTTTATTAGTAACCAAATATAATTATACCAAATTGCATTTAATTCTTAACCAAATATAAATATATTGAATAATACTTCAATAAGTGCGCTCCACAGAGATATACTTTTTGGTTTCTATTTGATATTGGTCTCTTTCGACAAGGGATAATCTTCTGTGTAGAAGCTTGCCCATCGATAAAGGTGTAGGTTTAAAGTGAGTATTTTTAATTAAAAAGAACAAGAGTTCCAATTTCAGAGCGCATTAAGGGTTTGTTTAGTTATATATATATATATATATATATATATATATATATATATATAGCAGCAAGAACGGCAGGTGCAGCACTCCAATGATTTGAAGACACGTTATATAGGAATTACAACGTTTCAATGCCCTTTATTTTGTGGCATTTTCGTCAGGTAAACAAAAAGAACATACAACCATCTTACCTTAAATAGGTATCACCCTGTGCAACACGAGGATGCCGCGGCGGGGCTTCACGCCCGGCACCCGGCGCATTCATAATGACGTCACGGCGCTCAGAACGCGACACGCCGGACCTCAAACGTGACAACACCATCACCATAGTTACAAGTGACAACAATAGACATTCAGACAGCACTAGGTCAGATTAAGGTCACAATAGCAGGATGCAGCGCATAAACAATGTCACAGCTGATTAGAGTAATCATAGGAAGATAACATAATGCACTGATACTCATATTGCTAAACATGCACATTAAATGACTATTGGAACTGACAAGTATGGTCACAATAGTAAGGAGCCATTATCATGTGGCTCCTTGCTGGTTAATATTAGACCCAGATTGGGGTAATGGAGGTGTGAGGTGTGGTGCCTTTGGACTGGCTGAGCTGGATGGCTTTAGTGTGGCATACCTTTACATTCTATTAACACTTTTCACTTATTAATTTTCCAACACTATTTCTCTATTTTAATTACATTTCATGTTTGTATCACCCTCTCTATAGCTTCGGCTTCTTAAATACTAATTTATTAACACTATAGTTTTTTACACTGGTATGCCACGCTGGGCTTTCTGGCTCATTCTGGTGTTTTGGGGTGCCACACCCTGCACCTAGATATAGCGCTAGGGACCCCAAATATACAGAGAGGCCCTGATGCGGCTTTGGGGCTTAACCACACATTTGCGCAAATATGTGTAACGAAGATCTCTGAATTCTATTATCATGTGGGATTTATATCTGGTTACTGTTATCATTCAGGGTGCTGGGGAAACCAATTGCTTTTTTTCTTGCTCAGAAATACCCCTTCCTTTCGAGCACCTGAATGATATCACTAAGCTAATTGAGCATTTACCAATCTATATGTCTGTTGTGAGAGGCAGAGAGGTTCCTGCATTAGGAGGAGGTGCAGGCCCTGACATGCCACATGGAGCATTATGGGGTTGCTCCAAGGTAGGTAGCTCTTAGCTTAGACATATTTTAGTAAGGAGCCATTATCATGTGGCTCCTTGCTGGTTAATATTAGACCCAGATTGGGGTAATGGAGGTGTGAGGTGTGGTGCCTCTGGACTGGCTGAGCTGGATGGCTTTAGTGTGGCATACCTTTACATTCTATTAACACTTTTCACTTATTAATTTTCCAACACTATTTCTCTATTTTAATTACATTTCATGTTTGTATCACCCTCTCTATAGCTTCGGCTTCTTAAATACTAATTTATTAACACTATAGTTTTTTACACTGGTATGCCACGCTGGGCTTTCTGGCTCATTCTGGTGTTTTGGGGTGCCACACCCTGCACCTAGATATAGCGCTAGGGACCCCAAATATACAGAGAGGCCTTGATGCGGCTTTGGGGCTTAACCACACATTTGCGCAAATATGTGTAACGAAGATCTCTGAATTCTATTATCATGTGGGATTTATATCTGGTTACTGTTATCATTCAGGGTGCTGGGGAAACCAATTGCTTTTTTTCTTGCTCAGAAATACCCCTTCCTTTCGAGCACCTGAATGATATCACTAAGCTAATTGAGCATTTACCAATCTATATGTCTGTTGTGAGAGGCAGAGAGGTTCCTGCATTAGGAGGAGGTGCAGGCCGTGACATGCCACATGGAGCATTATGGGGTTGCTCCAAGGTAGGTAGCTCTTAGCTTAGACATATTTTAGTAAGGAGCCATTATCATGTGGCTCCTTGCTGGTTAATATTAGACCCAGATTGGGGTAATGGAGGTGTGAGGTGTGGTGCCTCTGGACTGGCTGAGCTGGATGGCTTTAGTGTGGCATACCTTTACATTCTATTAACACTTTTCACTTATTAATTTTCCAACACTATTTCTCTATTTTAATTACATTTCATGTTTGTATCACCCTCTCTATAGCTTCGGCTTCTTAAATACTAATTTATTAACACTATAGTTTTTTACACTGGTATGCCACGCTGGGCTTTCTGGCTCATTCTGGTGTTTTGGGGTGCCACACCCTGCACCTAGATATAGCGCTAGGGACCCCAAATATACAGAGAGGCCTTGATGCGGCTTTGGGGCTTAACCACACATTTGCGCAAATATGTGTAACGAAGATCTCTGAATTCTATTATCATGTGGGATTTATATCTGGTTACTGTTATCATTCAGGGTGCTGGGGAAACCAATTGCTTTTTTTCTTGCTCAGAAATACCCCTTCCTTTCGAGCACCTGAATGATATCACTAAGCTAATTGAGCATTTACCAATCTATAAGTATGGTCACAATGCAGAGACTCGCCGTATATAGATAATAATACATACGGCTAAAAGATCAAGCAGTATGTCGTATAGCAGCATATCATATATATGAGCAAGACGGATTCGCATACTAATGCGCCAACAAGTGCTACATATACATAAAGTGCTAATATAGTGCAATTAGTTAATCACAATTGGCCAGCACATTAATGCCTGAATGTTCATTGAGGCCATTAGGGGCCACCGTACCCAATCTGAAGATCCAGCGTGCCTCACATTGTAGTAGTTTAAGACCCCTATTACCACCTCGTAAAGACTGCGGAATATGATCTATCATTCTATATTTCAAAGTGGTAAGGTTGTGGGAAGCAGCCAGGAAATGCCTTGCCACTGGCTGATCACTCTTACCAACAGTCAAAGCAGTCTTAATGGCCGAACGATGAGCGGCCATCCTATCTTTAAAGGGGCACTCCGTCTTGCCTATATAGGATAGGCCGCACGGGCAAATGATCTGGTATACAGTGAACTTAGACTTACAGGTAAGTCTGTGCTTGATATACACAATCTTTCCTGTTTGGGGATGGTAAAACGTGTCACCTGGGATCAAAAATTTACAAGTGACACAGGTACAGCGTATACAGCCCAACTTGCCTCTATAGATATCAGGGGCTGGCACAGAAATGTCTGCTTTAACTAGAATGTCACGTATATTGCGACCTCGTTTGTGGCAGGGCATCAATTGGGTATCGGTCAAGTGGCAATCAGGGTCAGATTCAATCAAGGGCCATAATTTTTTAGAAACTTTATTAATAGTACCACTAGCCGTGGTAAATTGAGTGACCCATGGAAGAATTTTGCGTTCTTTTTTGATGCTAGGTTGCAATAATTCCATCCTATCCATATTAAGGACCCTAATTTTAGTTTGTTGCAACAGGTCAGGATCGTATCCTCGTTCAAGAAATTTAGATAGTAAATTATTAATCTGGACACTTCCGGTGGGCGGGCCATCCAGCATGGCTGCTTTTTAGCTAAGCTCCGGCTTGCAGGT
Organism: Pseudophryne corroboree; assembly: GCF_028390025.1. Taxonomy (NCBI): domain Eukaryota; kingdom Metazoa; phylum Chordata; class Amphibia; order Anura; family Myobatrachidae; genus Pseudophryne; species Pseudophryne corroboree. The sequence goes on from NC_086444.1 coordinate 674,226,108, forward strand.
GGAAAATCCACTGACATCCCCTGCTAATTGCCCTCTTCTCGCCTGAGAAACATCTTAAACTAATCCCTATAGCATAGGGAACCTAACGATACCTTGCAAAGGTAGGAGCGTATTTAAGTACCCCCGAAGTTTGGCCCTCAAGGAGAAGGCCTGCATGACCGCCGGCGTGGGTCCCGGCGCGAAGATTGAAAGACCGACAGTACCTGTCTTTTGCCGCTTACGTGGAGACACCCCGGTACCTGCAGCTTATTGGTGGCAAGTCGGCGTTGCTACGGTGAGGAGGCTCCGTGTGATCCTGGTGGCCCGGCGGCTCCCGCTTCCGATTGCTCGGCTGCCCCTGGATGCTGACTGAGGTGAAGCACTGCGCGGACGGGGACCTCTGGAACGGCGAGCCAGACCCGACACCCCCCCCCCCCCCCGCGCCGCCCCCCGCGTGTCCTCCCGGGGCTGTGCGGCGGTGTCTGGGGACGAGACCGACGAGCAGGACAACAGCGGGCTAGTGACGGTGGGGCGCTGTGGCGGAGATGGCCCCTGAGACAGAGGAAGCTGGTCTGGCACCCCCCTGCTGACAAGTGTGTACTGCGGTAGCCGGAGGAGGGCCTGGGTGATCGGCTACAACGAAGACGGAGATTCCGGTGAGGCACCTCTCAACGTCTGCTGAACGGAAGCTGCCGGGTATCTGGAGGGTGGGCGCTACTGCCCTCAACACCCGAGCCTCTGATCCTGGTGCCGAGGCTTGGACGTCGGGTTTGCCTTGTTCCTGTACATTTCAGCGGTGGTGAGGATCGGGACGAGCCCTGTGCCTGCACGAGTGAACCCCTCAAGAGGAAACAAAAGGCTGTGAACTACCTCTGCATAGCTGCTGTCAGAGCTGGCTGCGTGGTCCTGTTACCAGAAACTACAGCTTTACACAGAGACCTTATACAACTCCCTGGTATAGTGCTCACTCTCCCCTTCCTACTTAAACCCCCTTGGTGTTGGGGTGTGAGAGCACGGACCTCTCTCATACTACTCCTTCTGCATCTTGCTGCTCTCTTCCTTTCTATCCCTATACTTTTATTGCTATATTTTCTTCTGTCCCTTTCTGTTTACTGAAATGCGAGTCTGCTGAGATTTCTGTGCAGTAATTTTGTGAGATTACACCGCCATCTGGTGGCTACTTGATTCTTGCAACGTACTTGGCCACACTAATCCACTGTTACCTTTTATAAAGTTTTTTTATTTTTATTTTTTATTTTTCTCAGGGGCAATTTATAATATTTCTCCCAATACCTGTCCCATGGTTGTTTTGCCCTGACATAGGTTCCAACCAGGAGATCTCAGGGTACGGTGCCACTGCACTACCTATATCTGTTCTACGTATAAAGTACCTTCTATAAAGTTTTTTTTATTTTTTATTTTTCTCAGGGGCAATTTATACTATTTCTCCCAATACTTGTCCCACGGTTGTTTTGCCCTGACATAGGTTCCAACCAGGAGCTCTCAGGGTACGGTGCCACTGCAATACCTATATCTGTTCTACGTGTAAAGTACCTTCTATAAAGCTATTTTATTTTTATTTTTTATTTTTCTCAGGGGCAATTTATAATAATTCTCCCAATACTTATTCCACGGTTGTTTTGCCCTGACATAGGTTCCAACCAGGAGATCTCAGGGTACGGTGCCGCTGCACTACCTATATCTGTTCTACGTGTAAAGTGCCTTCTATAAAGTTGTTTTATTTTTATTTTTCTCAGGGGCAATTTATAATATTTCTCCCAATACTTGTCCCACGGTTGTTTTGCCCTGACATAGGTTCCAACCAGGAGATCTCAGCGTACGATGCCATTGCACTACCTATATCTGTTCTACGTGTAAAGTACCTTCTATAAAGTTTTTTTTTTCTTTTTCTCAGGGGCAATTTATAATATTTCTCACAATACTTGTCCCATGGTTGTTTTGCCCTGACATAGGTTCCAACCAGGAGATCTCAGGGTACGGTGCCACTGCACTACCTATATCTGTTCTACGTGTAAAGTAATGTTTATTTAAATTTTGCTGTTAGCTAAAAAAAAAATGAGTAGCTCTGACATATCAGCTGACACAAATCTTTACGTGAGGTGTTTTATTATCATATATTGCAGTGTGTTGGTATAAAAGTCCCTAGCTGATTACAGTTAACGGTCTACGGACCGGGGGATGGACAAATACGTCCATAAAACTCCAGCGGTTAGATCTTCCCAGTCCTCAGTTACTACAAGAATGAGTAAATCCAAAAACACGACAGTAAAGTCTAACCCCCCCTCGCCCCCGGAGGCGGCGAACTCCCGTGACCAAACTCAGGAGGTGGAGGCGCTTCCTGATCAACCCTGGATGGTACATATGGCCCGGGAGCTCTCCCGTCTCCTTATGCCCCAAATTGACAAGAAACTTGAGAATATCCCTTTAATTGACAAAAGGCTTGAACAGATACAGACACTACTTGACTCGTCACTTGCAAAAATTGACCATAACACCTCACGGATCACCTCACTGGAACAGCGGGTTAGTGATGGGGAGGATCAGATACACACACTCCAGCGCTCCACTGACACCCAGGATTCCTCTCTTAAAACCTTACAGGCGAAAATAGATGAGCTTGAGAACAGGGACAGAAGATCGAATTTACAATTTGTGGGCATCCCCGAATCAGTTAAGGACAGACAATTGTCAGATTTTGTAACGACTGATATATTTCAGGCCTTGGAAATCACAGATGCCCCATTTTTATCACACATTGAAAGGGTGCATAGAATTGGTCCTGTTCGACCCAATGTTGAAAATAAGCCTAGGCCCGTCATTGCGAAATTCATGGACTTTCGTATGAAGGAACATGTGCTGCGCTCTTATTGCAAACTCCCGCAAATGGTAGTGCAGGGAAAACGTATTTTAATTTTTCAAGATTTCTCGGTCTCGGTTGCACAGAAGAGAAGGGAGTTCTCGGATGTTTGTAAAATACTACATGAGAGTAATACCAGATTCGCATTGATGTATCCCGCCAAATTACGCATCCATGACAATGGTCTCACATTGATTTTTGTTGATCCCGCCACTGCACACTCCCATGTCACACACATGTTGAACCCGGTGAATCCACCACAACGAGACTAAATATTATGTGGTTAAATACTTTGTGTCAGAGTCGGTGTAAATTCTACTCGAGAGAGACATTGGGTCTCTTTACATGCTACTCAGCTGGAATTCTAATGTTATATATATTTCTGATAGGCTTCTCGCCAGTGCTACCGGAGGGTTTAGCACTTGCGTGGTCTTTAGTTTGGTTTGGAAAAAATGGAAAATGTTATGTGTGGTTTTTTTTTGTTGTTCTGCCCGTGCCGTGCCTTCCTCGCCCGATCTGCTCCTGGGCCCAATGGCATTGTGTGGTCTCGTTCGTTCCTCTCCGCTCACTGGGAAGGAGGGGGACGGCGATGTGACATGATATTCCCGTTGGAGTGTCACCCTAGGGTGGGTGTGGGTTGATAGACAATGACGGATCCTAGGATAGGGACCTCTAACGCAGATTCTTGTTTTAAAATTTTATCCTGGAACGTGGGCGGCCTTAACTCCCCGATAAAACGTAAGCGGGTTGTCACACACCTGAAGCGGTTTAGACCTCAAATTATATTTCTCCAAGAAACCCACTGGATGGTGGGCGCCTCCTCTGCTCTTCGGGCACCGTGGTTGGATAGATGTGGTTCTGCAGATAACACGAGGAAGACTAGGGGGGTGGCGATTCTATTCAGCAAACACCTACACTATACGGTTTTAAACTCTGTAGCTGACCCGGAGGGACGTTATTTAATTTTGGACGTAGAAATTTGGGGTAACAAATACACACTGGTTAACGTATACGCACCGAATGGCGAGACAGCTGCTTTTTTCCAAGAAATTAGCTCTCAACTGCTTCAACGCGATAATTCTCAGCTTATCCTGGGAGGTGACTGGAACACAGTTGATGATCCTACTATTGATAAACGCCCTATCCCGCGCACTTCCGGTTCCCCTTCTTGGACACATCTCCAAACACTGAAAACCTCCCTTCAGCTTAATGATATTTGGCGTCTCCTCAATCCCTCTGACAGATCATTTACTTTCTTTTCCGGGGTTCATAGCTCCTGGTCCAGGATTGACTCCATATTGGTTGCAGATTCCCTAGTGACGCGAGTCATGAAAGCTGATATACACAACATTCTGATATCAGACCATGCTCCTGTGACATTGACGCTGCAAAGAACTCTTCAGTTGGGGGGCTCTAGGATTTGGAGATTTCCAAGCTATCTCTATAACTGTGATGATTTTAGAAAATTTCTGATAACAAATTGGGCCAACTATTTAGACGATAACTTAGAACATTGGGACCGCCCAAACATTTTTTGGGGGGCGGCAAAAGCAGTCTTAAGGGGTCAAATTATTGAGTATGTTCACAGATTGAAAAAGAAAAACTTAGCGATTTATACCACCTTACACTCAGAATTAACTGATACAATGCAACGCCACCTTACCCTTCAGACTGAGGAGTCCTTGCGGCTTTATTTACAGGCTAAACAGCTCTTAAACGACCACTTACTAGCGCAAGCAAAACGTGATGTGGTATTTTCTTCCCACAAATACTACAGATGGGGTAATAAATCCGGTAGACTACTGGCAACCATGGCTAGGAAAAAAATGACACGCAAATTCATTACAGCTGTTAGACATCGAGCCGCGGGACAACTCCTTACCAATTCCCCAGACATATTAGATCATTTTGAATCTTATTTTGCTGACCTATACTCTGATCTCCCCTTCAATGAGTCCACCCACACCACACTCCTACCAGACACTCTATTGCCGCCAATCACAACTGCACAGTCGGATCTACTAGTGAGGACTATTACAGAAGAAGAATTGGTCTCTGCAATGTCCAAACTCAAGTTACACAAATCTCCGGGCCCTGACGGCCTCTCTAATGAATTTTACAAAATCCTCCAGCCCCATGTGGTTCCGACTCTGCTGGAAGTGTTCAACAGTCTTTTACAACATCGTTCCCCCTTTCACCATTTCACGACAGCACATACTATTTTAATCCCTAAACCTGCGCATGACCCACATGCCTCTTATAGGCCTATTACGTTGCTAAATACCGACATAAAGCTATTTACTAAGATTCTAGCAGACCGGCTGCAAGTTATTCTCCCCCACACTTTAACTAACCACCAACTTGGCTTTGTTCGCAATACTCATTCGGTTAAAGGAATTAGGGCGGCCATCGCGGCAGTTGTAGCTTCTGCTCAATTGCCCCAATCCAGAAATATACTCCTCAGTTTAGACACCACCAAGGCCTTCGACACTGTACTCTGGCCCCATCTATTCAAGGTCCTGGAACGTAGACTGTTCCATCAAGACTTTATTGAAACTGTTCGCTACCTATATGATTCTCTCTCGACTTCCCTTTTGCTTAATGGCTATATGAGCAACCCGGTGGTGATGCATCGTGGCACGCGGCAGGGTTGCCCCTTATCTCCCCTGCTGTTCAACCTGGCCATAGATCCCTTACATCGCTTGCTGTTAAATGATAATCAGTTTCAGGGAATCCAGGTTGGTCGCAGAAACCTAAAACTTACTGCTTTTGCCGATGATCTTCTGCTATATATCTCTGATCCCAGTGGCAAACGCAGGATTTGCACGGGGGGGTTTCCAGAACTGGGCGGAGCCAATCACGGCGGTGGGGACTGAGGTGACCCAGTATATGCTGGGTCCGTAAAACTAGTGTGTCTGTGTGTGTGTGTGTGTGTGTGTGTATATATATATATATATATATATATCTACACATATATATGCTTGTGCCATTATGCCACAGTTTACACTGCACCACTGGCTGTTGGAGTGATGCAGGTTGTTGATTAAGTGGATGCATTAAAATCATTTATACTAAAGTCCTGGAGTGCCATGTCCTGTCTTGGACATTTGTTTGTTCTGACTCTTCTACATATATATATATATATATATATATACATATATCTACACACACATATATATATATATATATATACATATACACACACATACATATACACGGGTGGTCTTCAGTATGCCGGCGGTCGGGCTCCCGGCGACCAGCATACCGGCGCCGGGAGCCTGACCGCCGGCATACCGACACTTATTCTCCCTCGTGGGGGTCCACGACCCCCCTGGAGGGAGAATAGAATAGTGTGGCACGCGTAGCGTGGCGAGCGCAGCGAGCCCGCAAGGGGCTCATTTGCGCTCGCCACACTGTTGGTAAGCCGGCCTCCCGGCGCCGGTATGCTGGTCGCCGGGAGGGCGGCCGCCAGGAGATCGTAGTGAACCCATATACACATATACATAGCATATTAAACATGCATACATATATATATATATATATACACACACATACAGTACATATATATATACACATGTATATATATATCATATGTGTGTGTGTGTGTTTATATGTATGTATGTATATACATGTGTATATATGTAGGCTCATGGATATATATGTACTATAATTAAAATAAAGTAAACTTTTATTGCACTTGCAAGTGCCACCAGGAAGACAGCAGGCTGCAGAGGACGCTAGACAGTCATTAATAATATATATATATTTTTTTTTTTAGTGGAGGGGGGTTTCTGGGTACTCGGAAACCCCCCCTGGGTGCGCCACTGGATCCGGAGGCTTCATTGACACATATATTTAATCTACTACAGGCTTATGGTCAAGTTTCTGGCTTTAACGTTAACTGGGCAAAATCGGTGGCACTCAGACTGGGAAATGGTTCATTTTTGAAGCAGGGGACGATGAATCTACCATTACAATGGAGTTCAGATCACATAACATATTTAGGGATTCGAATATCAAGAAAGCCTGAGCGATTATATGCCCTAAATTTTACCTCGGCCATCCGAACAATTGAAACAGAACTCGAGACTTGGAAAGCTATGCCTTTATCATACTTGGGGAGGGCTAGCTTGATCAAGATGATATCATTCCCCCGTCTGATGTACTTCATTCAAGCCATGCCACACACACTTCTACCTAAAGACGTTCAACGTCTAAATTTTCTCTTTAGGAGATTCATCTGGCAGGGAGGGAGACCGCGTATAGCGTTAATCAAACTACAGCAGACTGTAGGGAATGGGGGAATTAACTTCCCTAATATCCTCTGGTACTCCCAGGCGGCCCAACTACGTTACCTACACGACTGGATGCACAACGATAACACATACACAAATACAGACTTAGATAGAGAATTTATACATGAGGGGGATCTCATTACATTTCTACATCTGCATGATCGGGAGGTGTCCGAGGAGCTGAGGGGAAACCCCTTACTGTGGAACATAAAAAAACTATGGAAAGAAATGCGACATAAACTAAATCTAAATGCTCACAAATCATTACACCTTCCATTCGTGGCTAATCCTGACTTCCAAGAGGGTCAGGCACAATACCCGTTTAATATATGGAGGCTGGGGGGGGTGTCCAGGATCGGTGATTTAGTGGACATGCGGGGCTCGAGGCCGCTCACGTTCCAGGAGGCCACTACTAAATACCCAACTCTGAGAGCCTTTCCTGTGGCCTTTCTTTTGGCTCAACACTATATTTCATCCACTATCAGATGTTTTTCACCTGGGGATTGGGATAATCCGATGGACAAAATGTTGAAACAAACCCCTAGGGTTAAGAAGGCAATCTCAAATGCGTATGGGTACTTTCGGAACGTCCTAGACTACTCGAGGGGTCCGGGAGGTGTTGTGTCTTGGAGAGAGTGTCTCCCGAACGTTGAAATTACAGACCTACTGGCGGCACATGTTAAAACCTGCAAATTATTTCCCTCTTCTAGATATAAAGAAATGTCTCTCAATATTTTGCATAGGACTTATCTGTCGCCCCATAGATGACACTTTGATAGGACTTGCTGACACACATGCATGTTGGAAATGTGGCACTCCTCAGGCAGATATGTTTCACTGCCTGTGGACATGCCCTTTAATCAGGCAATTTTGGATCCAGATACGAAACTACTTGACGGCCAATCTGGTAAATTATTGGAGGTTGTCTCCAGAGTGGGCGCTCTTTGGTATTATACCACCGCATCAGCGCCTCTCTTTGGGCAGTAAAAAACTGTTGCTGGCAGTTAGTTTGGCGGCTAGAAAAGCCATCCTGCAGGTGTGGATAGCGAAGGATCCACCAACTCTATCATTATTTAAAGCCAAATTATTCTACCTCTTTAGGATGGAATGGATGAGTGTCCTGCTGGAAAAAGACACCAAGATACACAATTTCTTTGAGGTTTGGGAGAGTTATATAATGACCCTGTCAACGACGGTTAAGAAACAGCTCCACGACTCGTTGTCCAACACAGAATGGTTTCTAAGTAGAGTGGCTGCGGGGGATCCGCCAATAGTGCTTTAAAAGTTAGTTGACGAATAGGGCGCTGTGGGCGAGTTGGGGGGGAAGTAGGGTACGGCACGGGTATTGCACATATGTGTATATACATGTATGTGTATATTTTTTATTTTTTCTTATTTTAATTTTTCTTTTCTTATGTTCGAAAGTACAAATATGGGTCAGGCGACTGAGTTGAATTTCAGACCCGTTAGACAGATGATCTTCAGAGGTCTTGTTACTTACAATTGTGATGCTGTTGATTGCTTATAACAGATATATCCCTTGATTAAGGACTCAACTGTACTTTTCTTGTTCTGTTTTCTTATAATACCCTTCTATCAAAGATGTGAAACATATTGAACATCTATGTATGTATAACATGTATTGCTTCAATAAAAATATGTAAAAAAAAAAAATTATTAATCTGTATTTCAGCTTGTCTAGTATCAGACGTAATCCGTCGGACACGAATGAACTGGGAGTAGGGCAATCCTGAACTTAAAGGTCTAGGATGACAACTAGAAAAAGCCAACAGATTATTGCGATCGGTTGGTTTGGAATACAAATTGGTGGAAATAACGCCATCATGGATGGATATAGCAACATCCAAATAATGGATCTCAGAAGGGCTAGAACAAAAAGTGTATTTGACAGGACAATTACTTGAATTATGTGAGTTGATATGACTAATTAGATCATTACTATCGCCTTTCCAGAAGACGAGCAAGTCATCAATGTAGCGACAAAAGAAAACAATCCTATCAGCAATGGAGGCTTCCGAGAAAAATACGGCCTGCTCAACTTCAAACATAAAAATATTAGCGTATGAGGGGGCTACCGCCGCCCCCATCGCACAACCAATCAGTTGCAGGTAGAGGGACCCGTCATACAGAAAAAAATTACGTGTAAGAATAAATTTGAGTAAACTTAACACAAAAGGTATTGCAGGCCCACTATACGACAAATGACCATCCAAGAATCGCCCCACAACTGCCAACCCCAAATCATGGGGTATGACAGTGTACAGGCTGGTTACATCGATGGTGAACATAGTAACATCATTATCCAGTCTAGGGAGGGCCAGGAGTTTAACAAGTAAAGATGTAGTGTCCAGCAAGTATCTAGGATGGTCTCTGATAAATGGTTGTAAAACACTATCAACATACATTGAAGCCGGTTGTGATAGACCGCCTCGGGCAGCAATAATCGGTCTACCCGGGGGGGTCCACCACAGACTTGTGTATTTTGGGGGTAGTGTAAAATAATGGTACCAAAGGGAAAGTAGGGAGCAAAGCTTTACACAATTGCTCAGGGATAACTTCATTAGTTAGGGCTTCTTGTAGAATTGCTGCCAATTCAGTCTTAAAGAGGCCAGTCGAATCCTGAGGGAGCAGACGGTAAGTAGAAGTATCATCCAGATGTAGGGCCACTTGGAGTTCATATTTAGCCAAGTCCTGAATAACCAGGGCACCCCCCTTGTCAGCCGGCCGAAATATAAATTCTTTATTGTTAGCCAGAGTATCCAAAGCTTGCTGTTCAATAGATGTAAGGTTATGTCGTTGCGGAGGTATTTTGGTTAGTGCTGACTGTACATCCTCATTAACAATCGCATGAAGGTTTTAATGGACGGGTTAAAAGATTGTGGCTCAAAGGTCGATCTAGGGATAATTTTAGAAAGCTGAGGCGGAATTTTAACTGCAGGCGGCTCATCAATAGAAGTTACAAGCGGTGCATTACGTTTGCCATAAAACTCCCTGAGTTTCAGTTGTCGGTGGAGTCTATGTTGTTCAATATTCCAGTCTAGTCTATTGAACCTAGACGTAGGCACAAATGATAGGCCCCTGGATAACACCTTAGATTCTGCCGGAGATAGCTCATATGAAGACAGGTTAACAATCAGGCTTTCTTGGTCTGTTTTCTGCCACGTCCCTTGTCTTTTCCTTTGGCCGCCCCTCCTTGTGTATTTGCAGTGCCGCTGGAATATTGTGCCTGCGTGGTGACTCCTAAAGGGTCTAATTGTCCACGATGGACACCCCCTGGGCCACTTCTCTCATTCTCACTAGCTGATGAATTGAATTCAGTAGAGGAATCCTGCTGACTATCTCCTTGACGTCTGTTACGCCGAAAAAATGGCTTCCTAGGCTCGGAGCCTCGTGTTGAATAAGTCCATTGGTAGACTGTATTGTGTTTGTAGTCTGCATCAACCTTAGCTTGTTTAGATCTTTTGAATTTAATAAGATCTCTCTTGTATGCCTGTAATTGTGCATTTAATTTAGTATACCAATCGGTGCCGGTGTCTTCAACAAGGCTAGGTTTGTGAATTACTTCAAAGGCAGCTATCTTTGTTTTCAGCGTTGCGACCTCCTTAGTGGAAAATTCAATGATAAGAAGCATTAGGTCGCAGAGCACTTATTGGTGATGGAGACCCATTTTCTGCAGAAAGCAGGGTCATATTTCGCAATGGTAGGGCCATTGCGAACCCTTAGGCCCCTAGGGATCTTTTTGGCTCTATGGTAGTCGCTCAAAGAAAGTGCATGGAAGTGATAATCAATTTCACGTCTATTCAAACATAAAAGTTCACGGTAAATATCATCCAATGGTAAAGCCTCATCCTGTTGAATTAGGGCACCAGCACATAATATCGCATCAGCTTCAGCTTCAGAATATGTATAAATATCACCAATGGGGTAAGCTGTAAAGGCCGCCCCGGTCTGGGCAGGTATAGCAACAGATTCAGCCATAGTAATATAAAGTGCAAATAGTGCTAATCAAAACTCTGACCTAGTGCAAGTACTGCATTCAAACACCAATCAGTGAAAAGCTTAAAAAACCATATACAAGTCCATAGATAGACAGAAGATGATACCTGGAAGAATACTTCAGGGGTGCCCTGACCACTTGTCACTTGTAACTATGGTGATGGTGTTGTCACGTTTGAGGTCTGGCGTGTCGCGTTCTGAGCGCTGTGACGTCATTACGAATGCGCCGGGTGCCGGGCGTGAAGCCCCGCCGCGGCGTCCTCGTGTTGCACAGGGTGATACCTATTTAAGGTAAGATGGTTGTATGTTCTTTTTGTTTACCTGACGAAAATGCCACAAAATAAAGGGCATTGAAACGTTGTAATTCCTATATAACGTGTCTTCAAATCATTGGAGTGTCGCACCTGCCGTTCTTGCTGACTATCTCTTTGTGAAGGCACCCAGTGTGGTAATTATTTAAGTGGCTGTGCCGGACCCCTGCCGATTTTCTCTCTCTCTCTCTCTCTCTCTATATATATATATATATATATATATATATAGTCCCAAAGAGATAGAAACCAGCACCTCCAAATTATTGCATAATAAAGTCTTTACCAAGATATAAAAATCTTAAAACACCAGAGGCAAGAAACATTAAATAAAGCACATGGGGTGTCAAAAAACTGCATAATATCATATCACCATATCCAAAGTGGTAAATAATGCAAGCCTCCAGCGACAGACAGGTGGTAGGTCAACAGCTGTTTCGGTGCTCACAAAGGCACCTTGCTCATGGACAGTCAACCTGATGTAAAAGTGTGTCTCTTATACCCACCAGAAATGGGTAAAACATGCTCACCTGATTGAGAATGAAGCACACCTGTGTCTGTCCAGCATCACCGCCGCATCCGTCACCGGAAGTGACGCCCGTCAACATCCAGCCGGATCCAGCAGCAGTGCGACACGCTGGAGAACCAGCAACACCGCCGCGTCCGCAACTGGAAGTGACGCATGTCAACATCCGGCCGGGTCCAGCAGCAGTGTGACGCGGCCAGAGAGCCGATCATGTGACCTAAACACCACCACTCCACTGAGCTGGCAATGCAGGCTCCATGACTCCGCCCCCATTTTCGGCCATGTCACAGCCCAGACAACATGATGCGTTACCATGACAACAAAAGCACGGTATATAGTAACGGGCAATATTTGAATAAATAGTTAATGCCCCAAACAACTAAGTTGCAATTCTCTATATACTGGCAGATATAGTAGACACACCCAAACATAATAAACAAACAAGTGATCGTTAAATAGAACCGGAAAACCTGAATAGGACCAAAGTAATTCAATCAGGCTATGGAGAGTCTCTAATGAAACATTCACCCTACAGAAAGCAACCAAACCCCTGACTTTCATTGAGTCCTTTGGGTGCAACTGAATTAAGTCGGGCTATCCAATGGGCTTCACGCTGGAGTAGAATACGTCCATGGTCACCCCCTCGTCTAAGTGGGGGGACACAAGGTCTCTTATACCAACCTAAGGATGAAAATGAGGCACTTATGTCCCTTAGAGACAATAATGAGCTTGTTATACGCCCCTCAGATAAAGGGGGTGGTATTGTATTGCTCAATAGATGTGATTACATAAGGGAGATCAAGAGACAGCTTTCGGACACTGAGTGTTACAAATGCCTCACATATGATCCTACTTACTCCTACAAGAAAGAAATTGATACTGTTATCAATCTTGGTCTGTTGAACCGCTGGATTGATGAATCGACTGCACATTATCTTACGCAGGTCCATCAAAGAGTTCCCTTGATCTATGTACTGCCTAAAGTACACAAAACGCTTGTTAGTCCACCTGGCAGGCCCATAATTTCGTCCTGTGGATCCCTTTGTCAACCTTTACCGCAGTTTATAGATTTTTGGTTACAACCTGTCATACAGAATACCACGTATTACTTAAAAGACACCACCGACTTTATTAAAAAACTTTCAGAACTGGGTTCCTTACCTCCGGGGAGTTTGTTGGTTACTCTGGATATTACCAGCTTGTATACCAACATTGATCACTCTGCTGGCATTGATGCAGTTAGGAGTCTGATATCCACCAGTCCACACTATAGAGGTCCCAACATTGAATTTTTGATTTTTCTACTGGAGATTGTGTTGTGCAAAAATTACTTTTTGTTCGAGAATTCATTTTATTTACAACTGCGAGGGACCGCGATGGGGTCCAATGTGGCCCCCGCATATGCTAATCTGTATATGCATCTGTATGAAATCCAACATATTATGGCAGATTCCATTTTTTCACAGTTTATACATTTTTACGCTCGTTACATTGACGATCTCTTTATGGTGTGGACTGGTGGTGAGGGGCTCCTCACCGACTTCATAGATACTTTGAACAGTCTGGACACTAAGATTAGATTTACATTATCGTTTAGTGAGATTTCAATCAACTATCTTGATGTGTGTATAGTAAAACAAGGGGATGAATTGTCTACATAAATCTACAGGAAAGCAACCGATAAAAATACGTTACTATCAGCAGATAGCTTCCATCCGACCCCTTTGAAGCGGGGTCTTCCCCTCCCGCAGCTATTACGAGTAGTACGTATTACATCTAATATGGCGGAATTACCACGGGCACTTGAAGAAATGGGCACACGCTTTGCACAAAGGGGATATGCACAAAGTGAAATCAATGACGCCATTGCAACATGTATGAACATTAAACGGGAGGATGCTTTGGAATCTAGAAAGAAGGATGCGATAACTGAACGAATGATTTTCTCCTCTACTTACTCTATAGCCTCAAGACATATTCGTGATGTCATACTTAAACATTGGCACATCATTCAGGCTGATGCAACCAGAGGAACATTGTGCAAGAATGTTCCACTTTTTTGCTATAAGAGGAGCAAGAACATTAAAGATATCATAGCATCATCGGACATTGGTTCTATCAGATCCAAATGCTGGTTACAACCCAAGCTGGGTGTTTTCAAATGCCATGGGTGTGCAAACTGCAGCTTTCTGACGTTAGGAGATTCCTTTTTTGATCACCAGAATGGCAAGAGATTCAAAATAAAGCATCATCTGGACTGCAACAGTCGCTATGTTGTATATCTCATATCCTGCCCTTGCCATCTGTTCTACGTTGGGAAAACGATAAGGACATTGAAGGAGAGAATCTCAATGCACCGTTCTTCCATAAAAAAGCCTATGTTACACTGGATTTAAATACACCACCTGTGGCTAAACATTTTGTGACGAGTGGACATACTATTAAAGATTTCCACTGTATGCCAATAGATTGTATCCCCCCATTTAGATGAGGGGGTGACCGTGGACGTATTCTACTCCAGCGTGAAGCCCATTGGATAGCCCGACTTAATTCAGTTGCACCCAAAGGACTCAATGAAAGTCAGTGGTTTGGTTGCTTTCTGTAGGGTGAATGTTTCATTAGAGACTCTCCATAGCCTGATTGAACTACTTTGGTCCTATTCAGGTTTTCCGGTTCTATTTAACTATCACTTGTTTGTTTATTATGTTTGGGTGTGTCTACTATATCTGCCAGTATATAGAGAATTGCAACTTAGTTGTTTGGGGCATTAACTATTTATTCAAATATTGCCCGTTACTATATACCGTGCTTTTGTTGTCATGGTAACGCATCATGTTGTCTGAGCTGTGACATGGCCGAAAATGGGGGCGGAGTCATGGAGCCTGCATTGCCAGCTCAGAGGAGTGGTGGTGTTTAGGTCACATGATCGGCTCTCTGGCCGCGTCACACTGCTGCTGGACCCGGCCGGATGTTGACAAGCGTCACTTCCGGTTGCGGACGCGGCGGTGTTGCTGGTTCTCCAGCGTGTCGCACTGCTGCTGGATCCGGACGGATGTTGACGGGCGTCACTTCCAGTGACGGATGCGGCGGTGATGCTGGACAGACACAGGTGTGCTTCATTCTCAATCAGGTGAGCATGTTTTACCCATTTCTGGCGGGTATAAGAGACACACTTTTACATCAGGTTGACTGTCCATGAGGAAGGTGCCTTTGTGAGCACCGAAACAGCTGTTGACCTACCACCTGTCTGTCGCTGGAGGCTTGCATTATTTACCACTTTGGATATGGTAATATGATATTATGCAGTTTTTTGACACCCCGTGTGCTTTATTTAATGTTTCTTGCCTCTGGTGTTTTAAGATTTTTATATCTTGATAAAGACTTTATTATGCAATAATTTGGAGGTGCTGGTTTCTATCTCTTTGGGACTATTGCAACATATTATGTACCCAGCACTCCTAGTATGGACGATACTGTGTGCGGCAGGCTATACAACCATTCTATATATATATCTATATATTTGTGTATATATATATATATATATATAAAATCTAATCTGGACTTTTGTTTATGTATGGCAAAGTCACAGACTTTGCAAAACCATGGAGATAAGCACTATTGTCTATTCTTTGTGTACTAATACTGTTTCCCGTACTCTACTTTCTAAACCTCTTCCTAATCTGTGGAAGCTTTTTCGATAGGGAGTTACAGTATCATTACCTTGACTTTAATGCCTGATCCCTATCTTATACTACTACTCCTAAGGACTGTAGGGCTGTTGGTCTAATGCATGGTGCGCCTGAGTGCTAGTGTAATTGGCACTTACAATCCTTGTAGCTGTCACCAGTTTCCTTGACGAGCAGCACTCACCCAGCTCCACCCTCATTCTATCTGGGAGGGACCTTTAGTATGCAGCAGCCAGCACTACCTCCACTGACCAGGAGCTCCACCTCCTCAGCAATATCCCTGCACTCACAGGTTCATTAGCAATCGCGGAGCTCAGCGCTGGAAATGGAGCCTAGGTGGAGCCGCTGCAGGCACCAAGGTGAGTACCCCACACTGTGACAGGCATACATACACACAGAGTCCATATTAACTGTGGGCACCCCGCAACAACAACTGTCACTTAACTTTAGCGAAGTTCAGCACATAAACAAAGCGGACACACACAAACACAAATACAAAAACACGATAGTACATATAAGTCACCATCATTTATTATAGACACTCTGCTCTGCACACTCCCTCCCCCTCCTGCCACCACCACCTCCCAAAGTGACTCACACCTTGAGTCAGACGCTCAGAAGACAGTCACCTGGCCAGCCCAGCCCTGTAAGCCCCTCAGGAATAGGAAATACCTAAGAGGAGTTGCTTTAGGCCAGCGGCCTCTCAGTATACAAGGAGGCAGCGCTGCCGCTTATACCTGAGTTCCTGCTCTGCTCACTCTAAAGAAAAAAAATATTGGTCAGTTGTGCTGATAGATCGGCGGGCAGGGGGGTTTCCACTTCCAGGTACTCGGAAACCCCCCCTGCATGTGCATATGAGCTGAATGGTTACTTACTACAAGGAGACAGAACAGACGGCAGTTTGTAGCATACATAAGAAGCACTGCCACACAGCAGTGGGATAAATGAACGGTGCTGTAAGATGGAATTGTTCTTGGGTCCTCCCACACACCCTTATGTTGGATATTAAACAGGACATGCACAGTTTAACAAACCAATCATTTCAGAGAAAAGGACTGCCACACGACTGTGACTGAAATGATTGGTTTGTTTGCCCCCCCCCCCCAAAAAAAAAGCTACCAAGTGCCTTAAAGCAGCAGTTCTACAGTGTCTAGAAGATGTCATCGCCATTACCATCCTCATCCTCACCAAGGGAGGCCAATCCCGGGCCTTTTTTTAATCCCGGGTATCGGGATTGAAAAATGATCAATCCCGGGCTTCCCAGGATACCCGGGATTGGGTTGAAGATTTTAAAATTAAAATATTCAGTTCCGCCCCCTTCCCGGGACCACCCAGCCAACTACTCACCTTCCTCAGAGTGCGGGCAGGTTCACTTGCTGCAGGCAGTGGACAGAGAGGTGTGGTCCGGGCAGCACGGGTGGCTGGCATCAGACTGAGCAGTATGACCTCAGCCGGGGCAAAGGGAGCAAGGAGAAGGGAGCTGGGCAGCATCTGAGCCTCCTGGGAATGCTCAATGCTGCCCGGCATTGAAAAACAAGGAGACTTTCTAAACCCAAAATGCCCGGGATTGGAAGCTCCAATCCCGGTATTGAATCCTGGACAATTTTAGGCCTAAATCCTGGGATCCCACCGATCCCAGGATTGGCCACCCCATCCTCACCCTTATCAATGTGTACTTCCTCAGCATCATTACACAATATTAATTCATCCGTGCAGGAATCCACCATTACAGATGTCTCTGTATTTCGATGTAATTGCTGGGAATGGTCTTTCTTGTGGAATTCCAGTCATTTTGATGAACATCATCTTTTCCACATTTTGAGGAAGTAGCCTTCTACGCCGTTCACTCACAAGGTTCCCAGATGTGCTCAAAACTCTCTCCGAGTACACACTAGAGGGTGTGCACCTTAGGTAATACAAAGTGAGTTTGTACAAGGGCCTCCATATTGACTTTTTTTCCTTCCAGTACACGAAGGGACTCTGTGACATGCCTACTTTTATGGTGTCGTGAAAATAATCCTCCGTTCTTTGGATGGTGACTGTATCAGATGGAGTTACGGTAGAGGTGTCACTAATACTGGTCAATTCATTTAGAACCGAACAGATGTCAAAATGTTGTTTTGAATGATCTGCATCCCCACTAGGTCTTTTGGGAGAATATAGTTTTTTCCTGGCTGTTTCGGAAGAAGCTGAAGGAGGAGACATCACTTGAGCTGCCAACTTGCTCACAAGGCGCTCTTTGCATCTCTTAAGATCTTTGTCAGTTGAAAAGAAAGACACAGCATACAACTTGAACCTAGGATCAAGCACGGTTGCCAAAATGTAGTGATCTGATTTCAAGATATTGGCAACCCCCGGATCCCGGCAAAGCGAAAAAAGGACTTGATCGACAAGTCCGGCATCTTTTTGCGTATTCGCCTTGTTTTAGCTCCTCCTTCAATTTCTCCACATGTTTTTACAAAAGCCTAATTAGAGGAACCACCTGGCTCAAGCTAGCAGTGTCAGAACTCACTTCGCAGGTGGCTACTTCAAAGGGTTTGGGCACCAGCTTGTCCCACACTGCATGTAGTCAGACCGCTTTCACACACTGTCAGCATCCGGAGTCTTACCTCCAGTTCTGGTCCCTGCAGCCCTCCTGTTAGCTGGCTGGGTTTGCTGTGGCGCATAGGAACTGCAGAAGCGAGGTCCTCTGGTGCAGCAGCCGGGTGTCTGGAGCCCGGGCTCTGGGTCCCGGGGAGCAGAGAATGGCAGCCAGAGGTGTCTGTTTCCAAGTGTTCTGTTGCTGGAGTGTGGCGTCTGGGAGGCTGAGGCCTGAGGTAGTGGCTGTGTGCTGGTTCCACATGTGTCCTCTGTGCAGTGAGCTGACGTGTTGGAGACCAAGCCAAGCCAATAGGTATCCCAGTTCGCATCCAGCCAATCCGGTGCAGTCTTCCCTTATAAAAAGGGGTTGATGCTTAGTCATGGTGCCAGTTCTTCAAGTTACTTGCTTCTGTAAGGTGCTCAAGCTCTGTGCTCCCGGGTTAACCCCTGGTATCCTGGTTCTGTTGTAGCTGCCCGGTGGTCAGTTATGTTATTGCAGTCCTTTGCTCCCAGTCCACCTGCTCTTGCAGTTTAACCACTAGGTCCTCTATCCCGTAGAGGGTCTCCGTTTGCTGATGGTGCTCACAGCGATCCTCTCTTTAACATCGTTCTTCAAGTCGTCTCTACATTCAGTATTCTTCAGCATCATCTACAAATCACAAGTCATCTCTTCATTCAGTGTTCTTCAGCATTGTTTACAAATCACAAGTCATCTCTTCATTCAGTGTTCTTCAGCATCATTTACAAATCACAAGTCATCTCTTCATTCAGTATTCTTCAGCATCGTTTACAAGTCACAAACATTTCGCCTTTCAGAATTCACTCAGACATCTCCTAGTCATTGTGTATGATTGTGGTCTCAGTAAAGCTGAATTAATCTTTCTTCAGTGTATTGTTCTCGTTCATTGTCCTCATTGCCTACCCCTCTACATCTTCGGGCCTAAGTCTTCAACCCATGAGTAAGAACTAAATTCAGCCACCTCGTTTCCTTCCTTTACCGATAGCTGCTCCCTCAGTCAATTATCAGTCATCAGATCCCCAACTCAAACCAAGTGTGACACAAGGGGCCTAATTCAGGTCTGATTGCAGCAGCAAATTTGTTGGCAAATGGGCAAAACCATGTGCACTGCAAGGGGGTGGGGGGGGGCAGATATATCATGTGCAAAGAGAGTTAGATTTGGGTGGGTTATATTGTTTCTGTTAGAGATGAGCGGGTTCGGTTTCTCTGAATCCGAACCCGCCAGAACTTCATGTTTTTTTTCACGGGTCCGAGCGACTCGGATCTTCCCGCCTTGCTCGGTTAACCCGAGCGCGCCCGAACGTCATCATGACGCTGTCGGATTCTCGCGAGGCTCGGATTCTATCGCGAGACTCGGATTCTATATAAGGAGCCGCGCGTCGCCGCCATTTTCACACGTGCATTGAGATTGATAGGGAGAGGACGTGGCTGGCGTCCTCTCCGTTTAGAATTAGAATAGATTAGAGAGACACTTGATTTACTAATTTTGGGGAGCATTAGGAGTACTCAGTAGTGTACAGTGCAGAGTTTTGCTGATAGTGACCAGTGACCACCACTTTTATTTATAATCCGTTCTCTGCCTGAAAAAAGCGATACACAGCACACAGTGACTCAGTCACATACCATATCTGTGTGCACTGCTCAGGCTCAGGCCAGTGTGCTGCATCATCTATTATCTATATATAATATTATATATATCTGTCTGACTGCTCAGCTCACACAGCTTATAATTGTGGGGGAGACTGGGGAGCACTACTGCAGTGCCAGTTATAGGTTATAGCAGGAGCCAGGAGTACATAATATAATCCGTTCTCTGCCTGAAAAAAGCGATACACAGCACACAGTGACTCAGTCACATACCATATCTGTGTGCACTGCTCAGGCTCAGGCCAGTGTGCTGCATCATCTATTGTCTATATATAATATTATATATATCTGTCTGACTGCTCAGCTCACACAGCTTATAATTGTGGGGGAGACTGGGGAGCACTACTGCAGTGCCAGTTATAGGTTATAGCAGGAGCCAGGAGTACATAATATATTATATAGTGAGTGACCACCAGACACACAGTGCAGTTTATTTAATATATCCGTTCTCTGCCTGAAAAAAGCGATACACACAGTGACTCAGTCAGTCACATACCATATCTGTGTGCACTGCTCAGGCTCAGGCCAGTGTGCTGCATCATCTATATATATTATATATCTGTCTGACTGCTCAGCTCACACAGCTTATAATTGTGGGGGAGACTGGGGAGCACTACTGCAGTGCCAGTTATAGGTTATAGCAGGAGCCAGGAGTACATAATATTATATTAAAATTAAACAGTGCACACTTTTGCTGCAGGAGTGCCACTGCCAGTGTGACTAGTGACCAGTGACCTGACCACCAGTATATAATATTAGTAGTATACTATCTCTTTATCAACCAGTCTATATTAGCAGCAGACACAGTACAGTGCGGTAGTTCACGGCTGTGGCTACCTCTGTGTCGGCACTCGGCAGCCCGTCCATAATTGTATATACCACCTAACCGTGGTTTTTTTTTCTTTCTTTATACATACATACTAGTTACGAGTATACTATCTCTTTATCAACCAGTCTATATATTAGCAGCAGACACAGTACAGTGCGGTAGTTCACGGCTGTGGCTACCTCTGTGTCGGCACTCGGCAGCCCGTCCATAATTGTATATACCACCTAACCGTGGTTTTTTTTTTTTTCTTTATACATACATACTAGTTACGAGTATACTATCTCTTTATCAACCAGTCTATATATTAGCAGCAGACACAGTACAGTGCGGTAGTTCACGGCTGTGGCTACCTCTGTGTCGGCACTCGGCAGCCCGTCCATAATTGTATATACCACCTAACCGTGGTTTTTTTTTCTTTCTTTATACATACATACTAGTTACGAGTATACTATCTCTTTATCAACCAGTCTATATATTAGCAGC
Organism: Pseudophryne corroboree; assembly: GCF_028390025.1. Lineage (NCBI taxonomy): Eukaryota > Metazoa > Chordata > Amphibia > Anura > Myobatrachidae > Pseudophryne > Pseudophryne corroboree. The sequence goes on from NC_086444.1 coordinate 674,247,355, forward strand.
AGACACAGTACAGTGCGGTAGTTCATGGCTGTGGCTACCTCTGTGTCGGCACTCGGCAGCCCGTCCATAATTGTATATACCACCTAACCGTGGTTTTTTTTTCTTTCTTTATACATACATACTAGTTACGAGTATACTATCTCTTTATCAACCAGTCTATAAATTAGCAGCAGACACAGTACAGTGCGGTAGTTCATGGCTGTGGCTACCTCTGTGTCGGCACTCGGCAGCCCGTCCATAATTGTATATACCACCTAACCGTGGTTTTTTTTTCATTCTTTATACATACATACTAGTTACGAGTATACTATCTCTTTATCAACCAGTCTATATTAGCAGCAGACACAGTACAGTGCGGTAGTTCACGGCTGTGGCTACCTCTGTGTCGGCACTCGGCAGCCCGTCCATAATTGTATATACCACCTAACCGTGGTTTTTTTTTCTTTCTTTATACATACATACTAGTTACGAGTATACTATCTCTTTATCAACCAGTCTATATATTAGCAGCAGACACAGTACAGTGCGGTAGTTCACGGCTGTGGCTACCTCTGTGTCGGCACTCGGCAGCCCGTCCATAATTGTATATACCACCTAACCGTGGTTTTTTTTTCTTTCTTTATACATACATACTAGTTACGAGTATACTATCTCTTTATCAACCAGTCTATATATTAGCAGCAGACACAGTACAGTGCGGTAGTTCACGGCTGTGGCTACCTCTGTGTCGGCACTCGGCAGCCCGTCCATAATTGTATATACCACCTAACCGTGGTTTTTTTTTCCTTCTTTATACATACATACTAGTTACGAGTATACTATCTCTTTATCAACCAGTCTATATATTAGCAGCAGACACAGTACAGTGCGGTAGTTCACGGCTGTGGCTACCTCTGTGTCGGCACTCGGCAGCCCGTCCATAATTGTATATACCACCTAACCGTGGTTTTTTTTTCTTTCTTTATACATACATACTAGTTACGAGTATACTATCTCTTTATCAACCAGTCTATATATTAGCAGCAGACACAGTACAGTGCGGTAGTTCACGGCTGTGGCTACCTCTGTGTCGGCACTCGGCAGCCCGTCCATAATTGTATATACCACCTAACCGTGGTTTTTTTTTCTTTCTTTATACATACATACTAGTTACGAGTATACTATCTCTTTATCAACCAGTCTATATATTAGCAGCAGACACAGTACAGTGCGGTAGTTCACGGCTGTGACTACCTCTGTGTCGGCACTCGGCAGCCCGTCCATAATTGTATATACCACCTAACCGTGTTTTTTTTTTCTTTCTTTATACATACATACTAGTTACGAGTATACTATCTCTTTATCAACCAGTCTATATTAGCAGCAGACACAGTACAGTGCGGTAGTTCACGGCTGTGGCTACCTCTGTGTCGGCACTCGGCAGCCCGTCCATAATTGTATACTAGTATCCAATCCATCCATCTCCATTGTTTACCTGAGGTGCCTTTTAGTTGTGCCTATTAAAATATGGAGAACAAAAATGTTGAGGTTCCAAAATTAGGGAAAGATCAAGATCCACTTCCACCTCGTGCTGAAGCTGCTGCCACTAGTCATGGCCGAGACGATGAAATGCCAGCAACGTCGTCTGCCAAGGCCGATGCCCAATGGCATAGTACAGAGCATGTCAAAACCAAAACACCAAATATCAGTAAAAAAAGGACTCCAAAACCTAAAATAAAATTGTCGGAGGAGAAGCGTAAACTTGCCAATATGCCATTTACCACACGGAGTGGCAAGGAACGGCTGAGGCCCTGGCCTATGTTCATGGCTAGTGGTTCAGCTTCACATGAGGATGGAAGCACTCAGCCTCTCGCTAGAAAACTGAAAAGACTCAAGCTGGCAAAAGGCAAAGCACCGCAAAGAACTGTGCGTTCTTTGAAATCCCAAATCCACAAGGAGAGTCCAATTGTGTCGGTTGCGATGCCTGACCTTCCCAACACTGGACGTGAAGAGCATGCACCTTCCACCATTTGCACGCCCCCTGCAAGTGCTGGAAGGAGCACCCGCAGTCCAGTTCCTGATAGTCAGATTGAAGATGTCAGTGTTGAAGTACACCAGGATGAGGAGGATATGGGTGTTGCTGGCGCTGGGGAGGAAATTGACCAGGAGGATTCTGATGGTGAGGTGGTTTGTTTAAGTCAGGCACCCGGGGAGACACCTGTTGTCCGTGGGAGGAATATGGCCGTTGACATGCCAGGTGAAAATACCAAAAAAATCAGCTCTTCGGTGTGGAGGTATTTCACCAGAAATGCGGACAACAGGTGTCAAGCCGTGTGTTCCCTTTGTCAAGCTGTAATAAGTAGGGGTAAGGACGTTAACCACCTCGGAACATCCTCCCTTATACGTCACCTGCAGCGCATTCATAATAAGTCAGTGACAAGTTCAAAAACTTTGGGTGACAGCGGAAGCAGTCCACTGACCAGTAAATCCCTTCCTCTTGTAACCAAGCTCACGCAAACCACCCCACCAACTCCCTCAGTGTCAATTTCCTCCTTCCCCAGGAATGCCAATAGTCCTGCAGGCCATGTCACTGGCAATTCTGACGAGTCCTCTCCTGCCTGGGATTCCTCCGATGCATCCTTGCGTGTAACGCCTACTGCTGCTGGCGCTGCTGTTGTTGCCGCTGGGAGTCGATGGTCATCCCAGAGGGGAAGTCGTAAGCCCACTTGTACTACTTCCAGTAAGCAATTGACTGTTCAACAGTCCTTTGCGAGGAAGATGAAATATCACAGCAGTCATCCTACTGCAAAGCGGATAACTGAGGCCTTGGCATCCTGGGTGGTGAGAAACGTGGTTCCGGTATCCATCATTACTGCAGAGCCAACTAGAGACTTGTTGGAGGTACTGTGTCCCCGGTACCAAATACCATCTAGGTTCCATTTCTCTAGGCAGGCGATACCGAAAATGTACACAGACCTCAGAAAAAGAGTCACCAGTGTCCTAAAAAATGCAGCTGTACCCAATGTCCACTTAACCACGGACATGTGGACAAGTGGAGCAGGGCAGGGTCAGGACTATATGACTGTGACAGCCCACTGGGTAGATGTATGGACTCCCGCCGCAAGAACAGCAGCGGCGGCACCAGTAGCAGCATCTCGCAAACGCCAACTCTTTCCTAGGCAGGCTACGCTTTGTATCACCGCTTTCCAGAATACGCACACAGCTGAAAACCTCTTACGGCAACTGAGGAAGATCATCGCGGAATGGCTTACCCCAATTGGACTCTCCTGTGGATTTGTGGCATCGGACAACGCCAGCAATATTGTGTGTGCATTAAATCTGGGCCAATTCCAGCACGTCCCATGTTTTGCACATACCTTGAATTTGGTGGTGCAGAATTTTTTAAAAAACGACAGGGGCGTGCAAGAGATGCTGTCGGTGGCCAGAAGAATTGCGGGACACTTTCGGCGTACAGGCACCACGTACAGAAAACTGGAGCACCACCAAAAACTACTGAACCTGCCCTGCCATCATCTGAAGCAAGAAGTGGTAACGAGGTGGAATTCAACCCTCTATATGCTTCAGAGGTTGGAGGAGCAGCAAAAGGCCATTCAAGCCTATACAATTGAGCACAATATAGTAGGTGGAATGCACCTGTCTCAAGTGCAGTGGAGAATGATTTCAACGTTGTGCAAGGTTCTGATGCCCTTTGAACTTGCCACACGTGAAGTCAGTTCAGACACTGCCAGCCTGAGTCAGGTCATTCCCCTCATCAGGCTTTTGCAGAAGAAGCTGGAGGCATTGAAGGAGGAGCTAACACGGAGCGATTCCGCTAGGCATGTGGGACTTGTGGATGCAGCCCTTAATTCGCTTAACAAGGATTCACGGGTGGTCAATCTGTTGAAATCAGAGCACTACATTTTGGCCACCGTGCTCGATCCTAGATTTAAAGCCTACCTTGGATCTCTCTTTCCGGCAGACACAGGTCTGCTGGGGTTGAAAGACCTGCTGGTGACAAAATTGTCAAGTCAAGCGGAACGCGACCTGTCAACATCTCCTCCTTCACATTCTCCCGCAACTGGGGGTGCGAGGAAAAGGCTCAGAATTCCGAGCCCACCCGCTGGCGGTGATGCAGGGCAGTCTGGAGCGACTGCTGATGCTGACATCTGGTCCGGACTGAAGGACCTGACAACGATTACGGACATGTCGTCTACTGTCACTGCATATGATTCTCTCAACATTGATAGAATGGTGGAGGATTATATGAGTGACCGCATCCAAGTAGGCACGTCACACAGTCCGTACTTATACTGGCAGGAAAAAGAGGCAATTTGGAGGCCCTTGCACAAACTGGCTTTATTCTACCTAAGTTGCCCTCCCACAAGTGTGTACTCCGAAAGAGTGTTTAGTGCCGCCGCTCACCTTGTCAGCAATCGGCGTACGAGGTTACATCCAGAAAATGTGGAGAAGATGATGTTCATTAAAATGAATTATAATCAATTCCTCAGCGGAGACATTGACCAGCAGCAATTGCCTCCACAAAGTACACAGGGAGCTGAGATGGTGGATTCCAGTGGGGACGAATTGATAATCTGTGAGGAGGGGGATGTACACGGTGATATATCGGAGGGTGAAGATGAGGTGGACATCTTGCCTCTGTAGAGCCAGTTTGTGCAAGGAGAGATTAATTGCTTCTTTTTTGGGGGGGGTCCAAACCAACCCGTCATATCAGTCACAGTCGTGTGGCAGACCCTGTCACTGAAATGATGGGTTGGTTAAAGTGTGCATGTCCTGTTTTGTTTATACAACATAAGGGTGGGTGGGAGGGCCCAAGGACAATTCCATCTTGCACCTCTTTTTTCTTTTCTTTTTCTTTGCATCATGTGCTGATTGGGGAGGGTTTTTTGGAAGGGACATCCTGCGTGACACTGCAGTGCCACTCCTAGATGGGCCCGGTGTTTGTGTCGGCCACTAGGGTCGCTAATCTTACTCACACAGTCAGCTACCTCATTGCGCCTCTTTTTTTCTTTGCGTCATGTGCTGTTTGGGGAGGGTTTTTTGGAAGGGACATCCTGCGTGACACTGCAGTGCCACTCCTAGATGGGCCCGGTGTTTGTGTCGGCCACTAGGGTCGCTAATCTTACTCACACAGCTACCTCATTGCGCCTCTTTTTTTCTTTGCGTCATGTGCTGTTTGGGGAGGGTTTTTTGGAAGGGACATCCTGCGTGACACTGCAGTGCCACTCCTAGATGGGCCCGGTGTTTGTGTCGGCCACTAGGGTCGCTAATCTTACTCACACAGTCAGCTACCTCATTGCGCCTCTTTTTTTCTTTGCGTCATGTGCTGTTTGGGGAGGGTTTTTTGGAAGGGACATCCTGCGTGACACTGCAGTGCCACTCCTAGATGGGCCCGGTGTTTGTGTCGGCCACTAGGGTCGCTAATCTTACTCACACAGCTACCTCATTGCGCCTCTTTTTTTCTTTGCGTCATGTGCTGTTTGGGGAGGGTTTTTTGGAAGGGACATCCTGCGTGACACTGCAGTGCCACTCCTAGATGGGCCCGGTGTTTGTGTCGGCCACTAGGGTCGCTAATCTTACTCACACAGTCAGCTACCTCATTGCGCCTCTTTTTTTCTTTGCGTCATGTGCTGTTTGGGGAGGGTTTTTTGGAAGGGCCATCCTGCGTGACACTGCAGTGCCACTCCTAGATGGGCCCGGTGTTTGTGTCGGCCACTAGGGTCGCTAATCTTACTCACACAGCTACCTCATTGCGCCTCTTTTTTTCTTTGCGTCATGTGCTGTTTGGGGAGGGTTTTTTGGAAGGGCCATCCTGCGTGACACTGCAGTGCCACTCCTAGATGGGCCCGGTGTTTGTGTCGGCCACTAGGGTCGCTAATCTTACTCACACAGCTACCTCATTGCGCCTCTTTTTTTCTTTGCGTCATGTGCTGTTTGGGGAGGGTTTTTTGGAAGGGACATCCTGCGTGACACTGCAGTGCCACTCCTAGATGGGCCCGGTGTTTGTGTCGGCCACTAGGGTCGCTTATCTTACTCACACAGCGACCTCGGTGCAAATTTTAGGACTAAAAATAATATTGTGAGGTGTGAGGTATTCAGAATAGACTGAAAATGAGTGTAAATTATGGTTTTTGAGGTTAATAATACTTTGGGATCAAAATGACCCCCAAATTCTATGATTTAAGCTGTTTTTTAGTGTTTTTGGAAAAAAACACCCGAATCCAAAACACACCCGAATCCGACAAAAAAAATTCGGTGAGGTTTTGCCAAAACGCGTTCGAACCCAAAACACGGCCGCGGAACCGAACCCAAAACCAAAACACAAAACCCGAAAAATTTCAGGCGCTCATCTCTGTGCAGGGTAAATACTGTCTGATTTATTTTTACACTGCAATTAAGATTTCAGTTTGAACACACCCCTCCCAAATCTACTCTCTCTGCACATGTTATATCTCATCCCCCCTTCAGTGCACATGGGGGGTCATTCCGAGTTGATCGCTCGCTAGCAGTTTTTAGCAGTCGTGCAAACGCTAAGCCGCCACCCTCTTGGAGTGCATTTTAGCTTAGCAGAAGTGCGAACGAAAGGATCGCAGAACGACTAAAAAAAAAAATTGTGCAGTTTTAGAGCAGCTCCAGATCCACTCAGCGCTTGCGATCACTTCAGACTGTTCCGTTCCTGTTTTGATGTCACGAACACGCCCTGCATTCGCCCAGACACACCTGCGTTTTTCCTGGCACGCCTGCGTTTTTCCGAACACTACCTGAAAATGGTCAGTTGACACCCAGAAATGCCCACTTCATGTGAATCACTCTGCGGTCAGCAGTGCGACTGAAAAGCTTCGCTAGACCTTGTGTAAAAATACATCGGCTGTTATGAAAGTACGTCGTGCGTGCGCATGGCGCCGCATATACGCATGCGCAGAAGTGCCGCTTTTTCACTTAACCGCTGCGCTGCAAATATTTTTATCTAGCGATCAACTCGGAATGACCCTTATGGTTTTGCCCATTTGCTAACAAATTTGCTGCTGCGATCAGATCTGAATTAGGCCCACAGTACTATACTTTGGTGTACTGGGGTGCAGTGCACACAACAAAACAATGTAAACAGCAAACAAGGGGGTATATTTAAGGTCCCGATTTTGACCGAGATGCCGTTTTTTCTTCAAAGTGTCATTTCGGTAATTTACTAAGGAAAAATCTTGGCAGTGATGAGGGCATTCGTAATATTTTGGAAGTCCTAGGAAAAAATCACGAATCAATACACCATCGGTCAAATACGCCTGCAATTTGGTAGAAATCGGTAATTTACTAAAAAGTGCAAATCACAAACACTGCCGACAATAGCCAAACACTGCCGTGCAGAAATACAATTCGTGAAAAAGTGCTAAAAAAAACCAGACCTGCTTTTTTATCCCGTGTTTGGATAGGCATGCACGGATCCATGAGATCCGTGCATGTTTATCAGTGGGAAGGGGATGGGAAAGTGTTATTTTTATGAAAAAAAAATGCGTGGGGTCCCCCCTCCTAAGCAAAACCAGCCTCGGGCTCTTTGAGCCGGTCCTGGTTGCATAAATATGGGGAAAAAAATGATAGGGGTTCCCCCATATTTAAACAACCAGCACCGGGCTCTGCGCCTGGTCCTGGTTCCAAAAATACGGGGGACAAAAAGCGTAGGGGTCCCCCGTATTTCTGAAACCAGCACCGGGCTCCACTAGCCAGATACATAATGCCACAGCCGGGGGACACTTTTATATAGGTCCCGGCGGCCCTGGCATTACATAACCAACTAGTCACCCCTGGCCGGGGTACCCTGGAGGAGTGGGGACCCCTTCAATCAAGGGGTCCCCCCCCTCCAGCCACCCAAGGACCAGGAAGCCCGAGGCTGTCCCCCCCATCCAAGGGCTGCGGATGGGAGGCTGATAGCCGTTTTGTAAAAAAATGAATATTGTTTTTAGTAGCAGTACTACAAGTCCCAGCAAGCCTCCCCCGCAAGCTGGTACTTGGAGAACCACAAGTACCAGCATGCGGAGGAAAACCGGGCCCGCTGGTACCTGTAGTACTACTACTAAAAAAATACCCCAATAAAAACATAAGACACACACCTTGAAAGTATAACTTTAATGCATACATCCACACCTCCATATACACATACTTACCTTATGTTCACACGAGGGTCGGTCCTCTTCTCTATGTAGAATCCATGGTGTACCTGTGGAAAAAATTATACTCACAAAATCCAGTGTAGAAGGCTCTTCTTGTAATCCATTTGTAATCCAGGTACTTGTCAAAATAAAAAAACGGACACCCGACCTCGCACTGAAAGGGGCCCCATGTTTTCACATGGGACCCCTTTCCCCGAATGCCAGGAACCCCCTCTGACTTATGTCTAAGACAGTTCCATCAGCCAATCAGGGAGCGCCAAGTTGTGGCACCCTCCTGATTGGCTGTGTGCTCCTGTAGTGTATGACAGGCAGCACACGGCAGTGTTACAATGTAGCGCCTATGCGCTCCATTGTAACCAATGGTGGGAACTTTGTGGTCAGCGGTGAGGTTACTTTCGGTCAACCGCTGACCACAAAGTTCCCACCATTGGTTACAATGGAGCGCACAGGCGCTACATTGTAACACTGCCATGTGCTGCCTGTCATACAGTACAGGAGCACACAGCCAATCAGGAGGGTGCCACAACGTGGCGCTCCCTGATTGGCTGATGGAACCCTCTTAGACATAAGTCAGAGGGGGTTCCTGGCATTCGGGGAAAGGGGTCCCATGTGAAAACATGGGGCCCCTTTCAGTGCGAGGTCGGGTGTCCGTTTTTTTATTTTGACAAGTACCTGGATTACAAATGGATTACAAGAAGAGCCTTCTACACTGGATTTTGTGAGTATAATTTTTTCCACAGGTACCCCATGGATTCTACATGGAGAAGAGGACCGACCCTCGTGTGAACATAAGGTAAGTATGTGTATATGGAGGTGTGGATGTATGCATTAAAGTTATACTTTCAAGGTGTGTGTCTTATGTTTTTATTGGGGTATTTTTTTAGTAGTAGTACTACAGGTACCAGCGGGCCCGGTTTTCCTCCGCATGCTGGTACTTGTGGTTCTCCAAGTACCAGCTTGCAGGGGTGGCTTGCTGGGACTTGTAGTACTGCTACTAAAAACAATATTCATTTTTTTACAAAACGGCTATCAGCCTCCCATCCGCAGCCCTTGGATGGGGGGGACAGCCTCGGGCTTCACCCCTGGTCCTTGGGTGGCTGGAGGGGGGGGGACCCCTTGATTGAAGGGGTCCCCACTCCTCCAGGGTACCCCGGCCAGGGGTGACTAGTTGGTTATGTAATGCCAGGGCCGCCGGGACCTATATAAAAGTGTCCCCCGGCTGTGGCATTATGTATCTGGCTAGTGGAGCCCGGTGCTGGTTTCAGAAATACGGGGGACCACTACGCTTTTTGTCCCCCGTATTTTTGGAACCAGGACCAGGCGCAGAGCCCGGTGCTGGTTGTTTAAATATGGGGGAACCTCTATCATTCCCCCCCCCCATATTTTTGCAACCAGGACCGGCTCAAAGAGCCCGAGGCTGGTTTGGCTTAGGAGGGGGGACCCCACGCAATTTTTTTTTTTTTTTTTAACACTGATTTTTTTTTTTTTAAAGGTGCACAATGAAGCCCAGCACGGATCTCTCAAATCCGGCCGAGATTCATTGTATTAAAGTCGGCAGTGTTTTACAAGTCACTCACGTAAAACACTGCCTAAAAAAACGAATGACATCGACATCGGTAAATCCGAAAGTGCAGAATACGGCAGCTTAGTAAATTAGTCGTACTAAATTCAAAAAGTTGCAATTTTACACTTTCGATGTCATTCGTGATTGAACTTTGACCTCAAACGGGAAAATACGAATTTTAGTAAATATACCCCAAGGTTTTTTACATTTTTTTGGGGACGCAGCTTGTCCCATACTGCGTGGAGTCAGACCACTTTCACACATGGTACTATTAACTATGGTATACTGGGGTGCAGTGTACACAACAAACAATGTAAAGAAAGAGCAAACATTTTTTTTATTTTTTGGGGGGATGCAGCTTGTCCCACACTGCGTGGATTCAGATCACTTTCACACACACACTGTGAACGCAAAGGGTGGGGCCTGCATATTCACTGCAGTACCACTGTGATGGACAAAGGGGACTGGTCACTGGACACAGTGACCGCACCACAGCCCCTTAGATGGACAGCCCTTAGATGGACAGTGGCAGCACCACAATAAACCCACTAGCTGTGCTGGACACAATGACTGACAGCCCCTTAGATGTACAGTACACTACTAACTGACAGCCTCTTATGTACACTACTACACTGACTGACAAAGCCCCACAGACAGTCCCTGATGGACACTCTGACTGACAGCCCCTGATGGACACTCTGACTGACAGCTCCACAGACAGTCCCTGATGGATACTCTAACAGCCCCACAGACAGCCCCTGATGGATACGCTGACCAACAGCCCCACAGACAGCCCCTGGTGGACACTCTGACTGACAGCCCCACAGACAGTCCCTGATGGATACTCTGACCAGGCCCGGCGCTACCCGCTCAGCAAAGGGATGCAGTGCAGGTAGGCGCCGGGCAGGAGAGGCGCCTTCACTGCTCTGCATCCCAGCTGAAGCGCCGTCCTGTCCCCCCCTGCTGCTGCTGCTGCGCCTGCCCTGTCACACTGACAGGCAGCTGCAGCAGCGCCGGCAGCATGAAGCCTTCTCCTCTCTCCCCTCTCCCCTGTGACAGGGAGAGGAGTGTCAGTGATCGTTCGCCCAAAAAGGGGCGGGGCTACATGGACCAAGGGGGCGGAGCTACACAGGATCATGCTATTGAAGGTCTGGCCAGCACAACTGTGGTTAGTGGATGTAAAAAGAGTGAGAGAGAAAGTGTGTGTGTGTGTGTGTGTGTGTGTGTGTGTGTGTGTGTGTGTGTGTGTGTGTGTGTGTGTGTGTGTCTGGGTATGTGTATGTATGTGAGTGTTTGTATTTATGTATATACTGTATTTATGTATGTGTGTATCTGTATGCAGAGCCGTAATGTGTAAAAAGGGGACGCTGTCTGCCGTAATGTGTAATAAGGGGGATGCTGTCTGCTGTAATGTGTAATAAGGGGGACACTGTCTGCCGTAATGTGTAAAAAAGGGACACTGTCCGCCGTAATGTGTAAAAAGGGGGACGCTGTCTGCCGTAATGTGTAAAAAGGGTACGCTGTCTGCCGTAATGTGTAAAAAGGGGACACTGTCTGCCGTAATGTGTAAAAAGGGGACGCTGTCTGCCGTAATGTGTAAAAAGGGGGACGCTGTCTGCCATAATGTGTAAAAAGGGGACGCTGTCTGCCGTAATGTGTAAAAAAGGGGCGCTGTCTGCCGTAATGTGTAAAAAGGGGATGCTGTCTACCGTAATGTGTAAGAAGGGGACTCTGTCCGCCGTAATGTGTAAAAAGGGGAACGTTGTCTGCCGTAATGTGTAAAAAGGGGACGCTGTTTGCCGTAATGTGTAAAAAGGGGGATGCTGTCTGCCTTAATGTGTAAAAAGGGGGGCGCTGTCTGCCGTAATGTGTAAAAAGGGAAATCTGTCCGCCGTAATGTGTAAAAGGGGCTCTACCTGGTGTAGTGGCGCTGCTGTGCGGCGTAGTTTGAATAATGGAGACTACTATAATATGTAATATGAATTGGTATTATTTTGTGGCCACACCCCTTCCCCATGAAGCCACGCCCCTAATTTTTTACGCACGCCTGCGGCGCGCAGTGCCCCTATTCTACACACAGCGCTAAAATGTCTAGTTACGGCACTGTCTGTGTGTAGGGCCATAACTAGCGCTGCACAGGGTGTGTATGGGCAGAGAGTTCACATCCATAGGCTTACACGGATCTCCTGCAGCTCAGGGGCCCAAGAGGCCATGGTAACCCTCCGGCCCTGCATGTAAAGTATGGGAGGGCGCAAATTTATATTTTGCAGGAGGGCGCCGAACACCCTAGCACCGGCCCTGACTCTGACTGACAGCTCCACAGACAGTCCCTGATGGACACTCTGACTGACAGCTCCACAGACAGTCCCTGATGGACACTCTGACTGACAGCCCCTGATGGACACTCTGACTGACAGCTCCACAGACAGCCCCTGATGGACACTCTGACTGACAGCTCCATAGACAGCCCCTGATGGACACTCTTACTGACAGCCCCTGATGGACACTCTTACTGACAGCCCCTGATGGACACTCTGACTGACAGCCCCACAGACAGTCCCTGATGGATACTCTAACAGCCCCACAGACAGCCCCTGATGGATACGCTGACCAACAGCCCCACAGACAGCCCCTGGTGGACACATTGACTGACACAGCCCCTGATAGACACTCTGACAGCCTGTCCTTAAAAGGACTCAGACTGGCAGCGCACAACACAGCAGAGCTCCTTGCAGTTTGGATGCATGCAGTGAAATGGTGCTGAGTCCTTTATAGACTCAAAGTCTTGTGAGAATCCAACGTGGGATGATGACGTTCGGCCTCTTCCGGGATCCCGAGCCTGGTGGGAACTTTGCGAAAAAAGTATAAATCTGCACAGGATATGATATATGTAATATTTAATAATATTCGTTAAACCAACATCACGCTTACTATACACAAGTAAATAAATTCAGCAATGGGTTGGTGGTGCTCTTGGAGAATAGTTCTGTAAACTATAGAAAAAGTGTGGTCTTTTGTAAGGGCAAAAGACAAAAGACAATGGCCAATATTTACTAAAAAATCGAGTTTGTCCGATTTGTGTTTTTTTTCAAAGTCCCAATCCGGGAATTCACTAAGCACAAATCTCGGCAGTGTCTGGTCTATTCGTAATGAATTTAACGGCAAAGTTCTGAAATACGAATGAATAGACCATCGGTCAAACGCGACTGTTATTTCATACAATACGGGTATTCACTATTCATTCGTATTTGGGTGTTAGTCTCTGAGTGCTCAAGTGCGGGTCTATTTTTTTGCGAATCGTTAAAAAAAGCAGCAAAAAAATAGACCTGCTTTTTCCAGTAGAGTTTGGAGCACGGATCAGTGAGATCTGTGCATGGTTATCTATGGGAAAGGGTGTGTTTAGTGTAACAACAGAAAAAAAAAATGCGTGGGGTCCCCCCTCCTAAGCACAACCAGCCTCGGGCTCTTTGAGCCGGTCCTGGTTGACAAAATATGGGGAAAAAAATGACAGGGGTTCCCCCATATTTCATCAACCAGCACCGGGCTCTGCGCCTGGTCCTGGTTCAAAAAATACGGGGGACAAAAAGCGTAGGGGTCCCCCGTATTTCTTAAACCAGCACCGGGCTCCACTAGCCAGGTACATAATGCCACAGCCGGGGGACACTTTTATTGTGGTCCCGGCGGCCCTGGCATTACATACCCAACTAGTCACCCCTGGCCGGGGTACCCTGGAGGAGTGAGAACCCCTTAAATCAAGGGGTCCCCCCCTCCAGCCAACCAAGGGCCACGGGTGAAGCCCGAGGCTGTCCCCCCATCCAAGGGCGGCGGATGGGGGGCTGATAGCCTTGTGTAAAAAATGAGAATATTGTTTTTTGTAACAGTACTACAAGTCCCAGCAAGCCTCCCCAGCAAGCTGGTACTTGGAGAACCACAAGTACCAGCATGCGGTGGAAAACCGGGCCCGCTGGTACCTGTAGTACCACTACTAAAAAAATACCCAACAAAAAACAGGACACACACACCGTGACAGTATAAGTTTATTACATACATGCACACCTCCAAATATACATACTTACCTATGTTCACACGAGGCTCGGTCCTCTTCTCTATGTAGAATCCTCGGGGTACCTGTGAAAAAAATTATACTCACATAATCCAGTGTTGCTTGTCTTCTTTGTATAATCCACGTACTTGGCAAAACAAAAAAAACGGAAACCAGGACCCCCCTGACTAATAAAAGGGTCCCCCGGCTGTGGCATTATGTACCTGGCTAGTGGAGCCCGGTGCTGGTTTAAGAAATACGGGGGACCCCTACGCTTTTTGTCCCCCGTATTTTTTGAACCAGGACCAGGCGCAGAGCCCGGTGCTGGTTGATGAAATATGGGGGAACCCCTGTCATTTTTCCCCCCATATTTTGTCAACCAGGACCGGCTCAAAGAGCCCGAGGCTGGTTGTGCTTAGGAGGGGGGACCCCACGCAATTTTTTTCTGATTTTTTAACACTTTAAACACCTTCTTAAGGTGCACAATGAAGCCCTGCACGGATCTCACAGATCCAGCCGGGATTCCTTGTGTTTTGTCAGGCAGTGTTTTACTCATCACTCCCGTAAAACACTGCCTGACATTACGAATCACATCGACATCGGAAAATACGAATTTGGAAAAATCGGCAGCTTAGTGAATGATCGTATCAGAATTCAAAAAGTTGCAGTAAAATGCACCCGATACCATTCGAGTTCAAACACCCTTAAAAACGGCAAAAACACGAATCTTTGTAAATATACCCCAATATGTCTTTTCCAGGGCACACTTATGAAAAATTATTATTTTTTTTTTTTTGGATAGAATATGAGAATATGATTATATTAATACTTTTAATAACTTTTATTTGAGATATACTTAAAAGGAGAGGGAGAAGGCAAATATTGGTATATGGTTATTAAATGCAAAATTACTGCAATTTTCTGGCGAGAAAAATTGAATAGGCGAAAAATATGTTAATTCCTTTGATAATCAAAGAATTTCCTTAATTTTCTAAAGTGAAAAATATTTGTGGGAATAAAGTGGCTCCATTAGGTTCAGCTATACCGTGTCAGAGTATCACAATTAAATGTGAATGGAGATTGGGGGGGTTATTCCGAGTTGTTCGCTAGCTGTTTTCGGTCGCAGCGCAGCAATTAGGTAAAAAAGCGGAACGTCTGTGCATGCATATTCGGCGCAATGCGCACGCGCAACGTACTTTCACAAAAGCCGATGCAGTTTCACACATGGTCTAGCGACGCTTTTCAGTCGCACTGCTGGCTGTAGCGTGTTTAACAGGAAGTGGGTGTTTCTGGGAGGTAACTGACCGTTTTTGGGGAGTGTGTGGAAAAACGCAGGCGTGTCAGATACAAACGCAGGCATGCCTGGGGAAATGCAGACGTGGCTAGCCAAACACAGGGCGTGTTCGTGACGTCAAAACAGGAACTAAATAGTCTGAAGTGATCGCAAGCTAGGAGTAGGTCTGGAGCTGCTCAGAAACGACACAAACTTTTTTTGTAGTCGTGCTGCGATCCTTTCGTTCGCACTTCTGCTAAGCTAAGATACACTCCAAGAGGGCGGCGGCTTAGCGTTTGCACAGCTGCTAAAGGCAGCTAGCGAGCAAACAACTCGGAATGAGGGCCTGGATGTCTGGATCTGCACAACAACCTGGAAGAATTCACATGATGTGAGAATAAAATGCCTACGGTACCTAGTATAACCTGGTGGTCTCCCATCCGGGTACTGACCAGGCCCTGCAGTGTATGGCTTCCAAGATCAGATGAGATTGGGCATACTCAGTGCGGTTTGACCGTAGGTAGGTAAAGCTCCAGCATGTGCAGTCAATTCCAGTGCACAGATATTCATACAATTTAATTATAATGAATTAATCATAGGTGCCTAAATAGTTTGTGGTATAATTTTCAACATGGAGGGTTTATAAAGAGCAGGAGCCAAGTCTATGTTTCATGACACTTCTGCCAGGCTCGCGAATGGCTTGGGGGGCTGTGTTTGGAGCGGTTTGGATTTCTTGAAATCCGAGTGACTCATCTCTTGTTACAAGTATCTCTAACTCCCAATACAAGGAGAACCTCTCCCACTCTTTGTTAATATAAAGGGAAATACAGTGCATCCGGAAAGTATTCACAGCGCTTCACTTTTTCCACATTTTGTTATGTTACAGCCTTATTCCACAATAGAATAAATTATTTTTTCCCCTCAAAATTCTACACACAATGTGGGTCATTCCGACCCGATCGCTCACTGCAGTTTGTCGCAGCACAGTGATCGGGTCGGAACTGCGCATGCGCCAGCACCACAGTGCGCCGGCACATGGCAGCTTTCGTTGCCTAGCGATCGTCTCTGAGACAGAGGCAGTTGCTGGGCTGCGTGACGTCTTACGCAGCCGCTGCGGCCAGCAGCAGTGACAATTAACTCCCGGCCAGCCGCAGGAGCTGCGCTGGTCGGGAGTTACTCCTCAACTACAAAGGCATCTCCGCTGTGCGATGCTTTTATATTTGTGCGGGGGGCGGCACTGACATGCGGGGCGGACTAGCCCTGTGCTGGGCATCCCCCCGCATGTCAGGCAAGATGATCGTAGCTGTGCTAAATTTAGCACAGCTACGAATAACTCGAATGACCACCAATACCCCATAATGACAATGTAAAAAAAGTTTTTTTTAGATTTTTGCAAATTTAGCATAAATAAAAAAACTAAGAAATCACATGTACTAAAGTATTCACAGCTTTTGACATGAAGCTCAAAATTGAGCTCAGGTGCATCCTGTTTCCACTAAACATCCTTGAGATGTTCCTACAGCTTAATTGAAGTCCACCTGTGGTAAATTTTGTTGATTGGACATGATTTGGAAAGGCACACACCTGTCTATATAAGGTCCCACACTTGACAGTGCATGTCTGAGCACAAACCAAGCATGAAGTGAAAGGAACTGTCTTTAGACCTCTGAGACAGGATTGTCTTGAGGCACAAACCTGGGGACGGGTACAGTAAAATATCTGCTGCTTTGAAGGTAAGCACAGTAGTCTCCATAATCCATAAATGGAAGAAGTTCGGAACCACCAGGACTCTTGCTAGAGCTGGCCAGCCGTATAAACTGAGCAATCAGTGGACAAGGGCACTAGTCAGGAAGGTAACCAAGAATTCATTGGTCACTCTGTCAGAGCCATTTCTCTGTGGAGAGAGGAGAACCTTGCAGAAGGACAACCATCTCTGCAGCAATCCACCAATCAGGCCTGTATGGTAGAGTGGGCAGACGGAAGCCACTCCTTAGTAAAATGCACATGGCAGCCCACCTGGAGTTTGCTAAAATGCACCTGAAGGACTCTCAGACCATGAGAAACAAAATTCTCTGGTCTGATGAGACAAAGATTGAACTCTTTGGCGTGAATGCCAGGCATCCTGTTTGAAGGAAACCAGGCACCGCTCATCACCAGGCCAATACCATCCCTACAGTGAAGCATGGTGGTGGCAGTATCATGCTGTAGGAATGTTTTCCAGCGGCAGGAACTGGGAGACTAGTCAGGATACAGGGAAAGATGAATGCAGCAATGTACAGAGACATACTGGATGAAAACCTGCTCCAGAGCGCTCTTGACCTCAGACTGGGGAGACGGTTCATCTTTCAGCAGGACAACGACCTTAAGCACACAGCCAAGATATCAAAGGAGTGGCTTCAGGGCAACTCTGTGAATGTCCTTGAGTGGTCCAGCCAGAGCCCAGATTTGAATCCGATCGAACATCTCTGGAGAGACCAGAAAATGGCTGTGCACCGACGCTTCCCATTGAACCTGATGGAGCTTGAGAGGTGCTGCAAAGAGGAATGGGCAAAACTGCCCAAAGATAGGTGTGCCAAGATTGTGGCAACATATTCAAAAAGGCTTGAAGCTTTAATTGCTGCCAAAGGTGCATTAACAAAGTATTGAGCAAAAGCTGTGAATATATACATGTAATTTCTTAGTTTTTTTTAAATAAATTAGCAAAAATCTCGAAAAAACTTTTTTCACGTTGTCTTTATGGGGTATTGGGGGTAATTCAGATCTGATCGTAGCAGCAAATTAGTTAGCAGTTGGGCAAAACCATGTGCACTGCAGGTGGGGCAGATATAACATTTGCAGAGAGAGTTAGATTTGCGTGGGTTATTTTGTTTCTGTGCAGAATAAATACTGCCTGATTTATTTTTACACTGCAATTTAGATTTCAGTTTAAACACACCCCACCCAAATCTAACTCTCTCTACACATGTTATATCTGCCTCCCCTGCAGTGCACATGATTTTGCCCAACTGCTAACAAATTTGCCTCTACGGTCAGGACTAAATTACTCTCATTGTGTGTAGAATTTTGAGGGAAAAAATGAATTTATTCCAGTTTGGAATAAGGCTGTAACATAACAAAAGGCGGGAAAAAGTGAAGTGCTGTGAATACTTTCCAGATGCACTTTATGTACACACACATGGTTGTAACATGTTACAGTGTCTCCTGGTTTGGGCAGATATTATCACCCCACTCACATTAACCAACTTCTGGCCTGGTTTTTGCTTCTGGGGATACTTGAGATGGGTCCAAATTGAGATATGTATGTCAGTGCTGTATGCCCCCCCTTCCCCATAGACATTCAAAAATGTGCCCCCCATATACACTCTAAAATGGTAGTTTTTGCGCAAAAAGGACAGTGGTCTTGCTAAAATGGGTGTGGTCTTTCTAAAAATGGGTGTGGTCTTGCAGGAAAAGACTACCTTACATCCCATTTTTTGAACCTACACCCCCAGACCTTTACCAACACAGGAAAAAAAATTCCACCGTATTATGCCACACACAGTAATGCCCCTTGCACTATATTATGCCCCACACACTAATGCCCCCTGCATCATATTATGTCTCAGACAGTAATGCCCCAAACCATATTATATGCCTCATGCCAGGCAGGGCCAGTTACACACATTATGCCAGGCAGAGCCCCTTATACACATTACGCCAGGCAGTGCCCCTTATACACATTGTGCCAGGCCGAGCTCCCTTTGCACATTACACTAGGCAAAGTTCCCTATACACATTAGGCCAGCCAGAGCTCTCTATGCACATTACACCAGGAAAAGCTCCCTATACACATTACCCCAGGCAGAGCTTCCTATACACTTTACACCAGGCAGAGTTCCCTATACACATTATGCCAGGCAGAGCCTCCTTATACACATTACGTTAGGCAGAGCCCCCTATATACATTACACTAGGTAGAAGCCTTTATGCTTGGGGTGGGGAGAGAGAGAGCGAGAAAGCAGCAGCTATGTCAAACATACTAACATACATAATAGCTATGCTATGTGTCAAACATACAGTTCTTGTGTTGCCTCAGCAGACATCAGCAGCCTCCTCCATGACCCAGAAATCCCACAGTACAAGGTGAGGGGAGGGCAGAGCACATACTTTACAGCTCTGTCCTGAATGCTGCTCTCAGATGGCACCCAATTACTCCTCCAGTGTGCACTGTGACCGCTATGACACCCATACAAAAACCACCTTCTCCTCCCCAAACTCTGTGCAAAATGGGGCCCACCCGCTCCTCCTCAGCATCTCAATTTAAAGTGGCACTTCACATCGTGATGAACCGCATCATACCGCTGATGTCCGCCCAGTAAGCGGAGAATCAGGAAGGGGCAGAGAGAAGTACAGTGATAGAGGCCTGCCGCAATCAGCAGCTGCAAGCAGGGATCATGGTGGGCGCCCTGTGTAAATGCACAGCTCGCCCGCCAGTAGAAACGGCCCTGCTGTATGTTTCCCAAACTTACCCAACTTCATTCCCACACACATGGAAAAATGGAAGAACAATGGTATGTCTGAAGGGGAGTTGGATACATACATAAAATGTGACCAGAGTAAAAAGAGACATTTTACAACTGCACGTGCGCAGGACCCATTCTGTGCATGTGCAGAACGGGTCCTGTGACTGACAGGCAGAGTTGTTCGGGGGGAGAAATGGGGGCAGACGGGAGTTTCCCAGGAGTGGTGAGGTCAAGGAGTGCATTGCATACAGTTTCCTTGGCCTTGCAGGTAGTCTGAGTAAGCTCAGAATTACTCAGCCTGCCGCAGCAAATGACCATCGCGACTATCTAATTGCAGCGTGATAGCAATTACAGCGTGATTGCAGTGCAGTGCCGTCTTTATGTATGGGCTAAATGGGCACTTGCCCAAAGGACCCAGGAGTATAAGGGCCGTAAGCTGATAGCTGAGGGTCCCCTCTTTCCAGGGGTACCAGGTTTTTTAAAATCAGCCCTGGGGAACTGTTGATATCCGATGTCAAAGCAGTGTTCCCTATCCAAGCCTGTTAATTGCTCTTCCCAGCCAGACGTCTCGGCTTCTATCTGGTGTACAATTTTTCTGAGGGTATACTCCAAAAGCTGGGACTCCAAAAACTGGAACTCATTGGACACTGGCAGCTTGTTTCTACTATGCATGAACCAGAGATATCAGCCTTTCAGCAGCTCGTCCCTGATCCAGCTGCACACACCTAATATGCAGTTTTATATTTTTGTTGGTGGATTTCTCTGCCTCCTGAGCTCTGATCCCCAAGTCCCCAGCATCTCCTGAAAGGTGGGACTCTCTTGTTTTTTTTTATATCCCATTCAAAGCTTAGAAATCTATTTCCAGGAACTTGAGCTATCTGCAGTCAAGAAAATTATAAGCCCACTCCACTATCCAACCTTCTCCTATGTATTAACTACTACCCTGGAAGTCATGTACCAGCAGGGCCGGAGCTTCCACTAGGCAGCTTTAGGCAGCTGCCTAGGGGCGCCGGGACCTGAGGGGGCAGCCTGCTACAGCTGCATGAAAAAGGTAGCGTGGTCCTACCTCTCACAACTGCCGCAATCCCCCCAGCACTCGTATCTAAAATAGCCACGACTGCCAAGCTCCTGTATTGCAGGGTGACATGCGGTGCTGCTCTTCATTCCGGGCTCTTTCACAGACTACTCAGTCCCAAGTCTGCATCGCAGCCTGCAGGTAAGGTGGCTGCACAGTGCACTGTCCGCATTTGATAAGGAAAGAGGGAGAGAGCAGCAGTCTTGGGGGGTGGGTACTGAGATAAGAAGCAAGCATGCACACTATCTGTGTCAGGAATCGACTTACCGCTGTTGTGTCTGTCCGCCGGAGCGGACTCCGTCCGGGGTCACTGCATGTTGCGGTCGCCTGTCGCCCTGCTCGTGGGTGCCATCTCAGGCCTGGGAGCGCCCCTGGAGTCAACGGGCGTGTGGGCGCGCCACGTCCCAGCCGGGCCGCGTCATGGGCGCCGCCATGACAGTTTTCCCCAGTGTAAGTGCGGCAGCCAATCCGGAGCTTGGCCGCACCTCCTCGTCTCACTCCAGCCAATACCTGCCGGTCAGGGGGTATATCAGGAGCTGCAGGGTGAGTCAGAGGTTGTCCTGAACTTTGTGTCACTCCTGCGACCCGTGTGTCTGGACCTGTTCTCCTGTTCCTCCGTGTTCCAGGATATTTTCCTGATCCTCCGTGCTCCTGGATATTCTTCAGTACCTGTCACTTCCATGGAACTACAAGTACCAGCACCAGCAATACCTTTCTGGCTTCACACCTTCTACACCTGCAGTGTGCTCCAGCCTACAGCAGTAGAGACTCTCTCTCCAGGTGTATTCCGTCATCTCACCTGTGATTCAGCCTGCATGCTGATTGTGCACTTCCAACAGCACAGTGAACATTACCATCCAGTCTCCTGCATTGCTACCAGGTTTGCTACCATTATTCCACCTCTGCTGGCTCCACGTTTTAATTACTCTGGTTCCATTTCTGCATTACAAACTCTGCCATAGACTTTCAGTTTCAAACCATATTATATCATTGCCATTACCATTTCCGTTACCATTGTCATTTCCATTGCATTCGTTTGTTTTACTTTCTGCTGCATTATTATCTGGACTTTCTGTTATTAATAAATCTACATTGTGCACATGCGCAGAAACCCAATACTGCCTCCTCACTTCATTCCACCTACCTCCACTGACCCACTAGCGCCCCCTCCGGGGACACAAACTAAACCGACTCTGATAGTAAGTTCAGGACCGATGGACTCGGACGGTGGTCAGAGTGTGGGGTCAGGGGCCTTACAAAACCTGGTCTCCCGTTTGGATGGACAAGAGGCTGTGCAGCAGCAGATCTTCCAGTTTCTGCAAGGGATGTCCTCCCGGATTGATACGTTACAACAATCTCTGCTAAGTGCGCCTGCACCTCCAGTTCCTGTTACCCCTGCACATGCAAGTGTAGGGGGTTCTTCTTCTCCGGCTGCATCTGCTCCTGTATCTCGTTTGCACCTGCCTGTGCCTAGCAGGTATGATGGCAGTCCGAAGTTATGCCGTGGGTTCCTCAACCAGTGTGAAGTCCAGTTTGAACTTTTACCTCATAATTTTCCCACGCCAAGATCCAAGGTTGCTTATATCATTTCACTGCTCTCTGGATCAGCCCTGAGCTGGGTGTCTCCTCTATGGGAACGTGCCGACCCGTTGATGAACAACTATGCTGAGTTTGTTTCCATCTTCAGACGCATCTTCGATGAACCGGGTCGTGCAACATCAGCCTCCGCAGATCTTCTCCAGCTCCGTCAAGGGACTCGCAGTATGGGCCAATACGTCATCCAGTTCCAGACGCTAGCCGCAGAGATCCAGTGGAATAACCAAGCCTTGGTAGCAGCCTTCTGGCATGGACTCTCGGAGAGGATAAAAGATGAACTGGCAACCCGTGATATCCCTGTGCAATTACCAGAATTAATCTCCCTATGTATCAAGTTGGACTCTCGCATCCGCGAACGCAATAGTGAGCGTGCTCGTGCTGAGTGTCGCAAACCAAGAATGGTACCTCCTGTACAGTTTCAGCCTCCACCTTCTGACGAGCCTATGCAAATTAATAGGTCCCGCTTAACCTTTGAGGAGCGGTCAAGGAGACTTCGTGAGAGACTGTGTCTTTATTGTGCGGCAGTAGGTCACCAAATAAATTCTTGTCCAGTGCGTTCGGGAAACGCCAGATCCTGACTTGTAGGGGAGGAGACAAGTTGGGATCTTTCAAGCAAGCTCCTTCAACCCAAGATTTAATTCTTCCTGTGACCTTAGAGACGGCGGCTGGACTCCAATCTGCAACTGCGTTGGTAGACTGTGGTGCAGCGGGGAATTTCATCACTCAAGCTGCGGTAGACAAGTTTCATCTGCCGGTCTATGAACTTCCATATCCAGTCTACATCACGGCAGTTGATGGTAGTCGTATTTCTAAGGGGTATATCACTCAACAAACCCGGCCAGTGATACTGGGGGTTGGGTTCCTGCATTCTGAGTTAATAAAATTTCTAGTTATTCCTCAGGCAACTCAGGAGATTGTGTTAGGTATGCCCTGGCTCCAGCTACATAACCCACAGATTGATTGGGCTACCTTACAACTAACTGCTTGGGGTTCACATTGCCGTCAGTCCTGTTTAGCCCAAGTTGTTCCTGTCAAGACTTCTGAAATCAAGACCCAGTCTACTCTTCCTATGGCCTATCAAGATTTCGCTGACGTCTTCAGCGAGAAGGCCGCTGATGTCCTGCCGCCCCATAGAGAGTGGGATTGCCCCATCGACCTCATTCCTGGCAAAAAACCACCTAGGGGGCGCACCTACCCGTTATCTGTTCCTGAAACCGAAGCGATGAGCGAATACATCAAAGAAAACCTACAGAAAGGATTCATCCGTCCCTCATCATCACCTGCTGGGGCAGGTTTCTTTTTTGTTAAAAAGAAAGATGGAGGACTACGTCCATGTATTGACTACCGGGGACTTAATGATATTACCGTTAAGAACAGCTACCCGTTACCTCTTATTACCGAGTTATTTGATAGAGTCAAAGGAGCCCGCATCTTCACCAAGTTAGATCTCCGCGGTGCCTATAATCTCATCAGAATCCACAGCGGTGACGAATGGAAGACAGCTTTCAATACTCGGGATGGCCATTACGAGTACCTGGTAATGCCATTCGGGTTGAGCAATGCTCCAGCAGTGTTTCAACACTTTGTTAATGAAATTTTCCGTGACGTTCTGTACAAGTATCTCGTTGTTTACCTGGACGATATCCTCATCTTCTCTCAAGACCTCCCTTCTCATCGTCTCCAAGTCCGTGAAGTCCTCCGACGTCTTCGTGAGAATTGTCTTTACGGCAAATTATCTAAGTGTACCTTTGAGGTTACCTCCATACCCTTCCTGGGGTATATAATTTCTGGATCGGATCTCCAGATGGACCCGGCAAAATTGGAAGCTATTGCCAATTGGTCCATTCCGAACACTCTCAAGTCCATTCAACGATTCCTGGGCTTTGCCAATTATTATAGGAAATTCATCCGAGGCTTTTCAACTCTCATTGCTCCTATTACTAGCTTAACTCGGAAAGGGGCAGATCATTCCAACTGGTCAGAAGATGCCCTGGCTGCGTTTCAAAAAATCAAGATGGCTTTTGTTACCGCTCCAGTTTTGTTACAGCCCGATATTAATAAGCCATTCGAGTTGGAGGTGGATGCTTCCACAGTAGGAGTGGGAGCTGTTCTCTCTCAGATGGGAGCTGACGGGAAGATTCATCCCTGTGGATTCTTTTCCCGTAAATTTCTTCCTGCAGAAGTTAATTATTCCATCGGAGATCAAGAGCTTCTGGCGATTAAACTGGCCCTTGAGGAATGGAGGTATCTCCTGGAAGGGGCGAAGTTTCCATTTAATATCTATACGGATCATAAAAATCTGCTCTACTTGAAGGCAGCTCAGTGTGTTACGATTCCTGTACTCCAGACTGGAGAAGATCTTATGGCAGAGATCTGAGTACAGGAATGAAATACAGGTTGTGGGAGCTGGAGAGCCTAGTAACCCCTGGCGCCCTAACTCCGTTGTCTCGCCCGTGTTATCAGAAATCCCCTGCGAGACTATGGTTGCTTGAGCCCATGGCAGCCGCGTTCGAAGGGCGGATTATGTCTGCCCAACCCCGATGCCCCCGCAGGTCTTAATGGGAGACAAGGGGAAGTCCGAGACAGGGAGATAACAAGGGGCCCTCTGACTAAGCAACCAAGCCAGGGGTTACAAGCTAACTTAACTAAATCAAAAGGTATGTGCGGACTAGCCGCCAGGGAAAAGGACAACCAAGGATCCACGGATCCGACACTCCTATCCGGCACCGCTGGACACCAGAGTGGATCTTGTGGAAGCGGAATCCTCCGCAAAGCACCAGAACTCAAAATAAACACAATAATAAATAGTAGCGGACAAGCCGCAACACACGGCTGCGCCGCGACTCACGAACACCACCAGATGTTAAAGGTGCTCGGTCAGACTCCAGGAACAGATGGTAACTTCCGAGTACTGGATCACTGAGAACAGGAACAAACGAACAGACCGGGACTGGGAACTCTCTCTGCAGCAGAATCAGGCAAACAGGAAGCTATCACCGGCGTCTGTGAGGAGTCCTGGGAGTGCTTTTAACAGAGAGTCTTCCAATCAGCTGTTTGGAGGCTGATTGGATTAAATGCCATGCAGCTGACAAGCTGCATGGCCAGGGAAACAGATGAGTGATAATTACAACATGCCGTGCAGCTGCATGCTACACAGCCAGGAAACCAGTGATGATATAAACTTAGACCCAGCAACGGGGAACACGATCCGACAGTGGCGTCCCCGTTGCTAGGCGCCGGCCGCACTGACGAGCGGACCCTCGGCGCCTAACAGTACCCCCCCCTTGAGGAGGGGTCAAGGATCCCCTAAATCCGGGTTTCTGAGGAAATTCTTGAAAAAATGCCCTTTTGAGCCTTGGGGCATGAAGGTCCTCATCTAGGACCCACGACCTTTCCTCAGGACCATAACCTGTCCAATGCACCAAAAAATAAAGCCGACCCCGGGACAGCTTGGAATCGAGAACCTTCTCAACCACGAACTCCTGCTGACCCTGTACATTAACTGGTGATCTCCCCTGAGGTTTTTTACGAGGAAATCTGCTAGATGAAACATATGGTTTGAGCAAAGAGCAATGGAAGGTATTTCCGATTCGTAACGTTTTTGGTAGCTGTAACCGGAAAGCAACTGGATTGACTTTTTTGATAATGAGAAATGGTCCAATAAATCTAGGACCCAATCTGGCTGAGGTTTGTCGAAGTTTGATATTGCGAGTCGACAGCCACACCCTGTCTCCTACTCTAAAAGTGCACGGCCGCCGGAACCTGTCCGAAAAATCTTTTTCCTTGAAAGCTGCTTTTCTGAGAGCTATGTGCACTTTTTTCCAAATAAGTTTAAGATGAGAGGTCAGGGCCAGAGAGGAGACAGAGGAATGTTGGAAAAATGAATTAGCTCTGGGGTGGAAACCAAAAACTGCAAAAAATGGAGACACATTGGTAGAGGAATGACAGGCATTATTATAAGCAAACTCTGCCAATGGAAGAAACTCAGACCAGTCATTTTGGAGTTTGGCCGAGTACAAACGCAAATATTGTTTTAAGGATTGGTTCACTCGCTCAGTCTGTCCATTTGATTGTGGATGATAACCGGAGGTTAATGATAATTTCATTTTTAACGAAGCACAAAAAGACTTCCAAAACTGTGCAATGAATTGTGGACCCCTGTCAGAAACAATATCAGTGGGTAACCCATGGAGTCTGAAAACATGACGGAGGAACAAGACTGCCAATCCCTGGGCAGATGGCAATCGGGGAAGACCAATAAAATGAGCCATCTTACTAAAACGGTCCACTACCACCCATATGACTGTGCATCCAGCTGACAGAGGGAGATCCACCACAAAATCCATGGAGATATGCGACCATGGTCTAAGAGGAACATTCAATGGCATAAGTTGACCAATAGGCAAAGAACGGGGAACTTTATGCTGTGCACAGACCTGACACGAAAAAACAAACTCTTTAATGTCTTTAGAAAGACCAGGCCACCACACTGCGCGGGATACCAATTCAAAAGTTTTAGCGACTCCCAGATGCCCTGCAACTTTGCTATCATGAAATTCCTCCAAAACAGTTGCTCTCAAAAACTCAGGAACAAAAAGACGACCAGCAGGAGTATTTCCCGGAGCTTGATGTTGAAGCAGCTTCAATTGAGAAAAAACATCCTGTGTGAGACCTGCCTGAATGACTGAAGGCGGAAGTATGAGAGTAACAGGACTGTTGTCTTGAGCGGGAAGAAAACTGCGTGAGAGGGCATCTGCCTTGGTATTCTTGGAACCAGGTCTGAAGGTGATAATGAATTTGAAACGAGTGAAAAATAAAGCCCAACGAGCCTGTCGGGCATTCAGTCGCTTAGCTGATTCAATGTATTGAAGATTTTTGTGATCTGTCAAAACAGAAATGGTATGGGTCGCTCCTTCAAGCCAATGTCTCCACTCCTCAAAAGCCCATTTAATAGCCAGCAACTCCCGATTACCAACATCGTAGTTGGATTCAGCAGATGAGAATTTCCTGGACATAAAGGCACAAGGATGTAACTCAAGGGAATCTGGATCCTTCTGAGAAAGGATAGCCCCTACACCAACCTCCGAGGCATCTACCTCAACGATGAAAGGCAATTCTGGGTTGGGATGTCTAAGGACAGGGGCTGAGACAAAGGCTTGTTTCAAGGCCTGAAAAGATACTTTAGCTTCACATGACCAATTGGTAGGATCTGCTCCCTTCTTAGTGAGTGCCACAATGGGAGCAACTATGTCAGAGAAAGAGTGAATAAACCTTCTGTAGTAGTTCGCAAACCCTAAAAAGCGCTGAATTGCTTTTAAGTTGGTGGGTTGCGCCCAACTCAGGATGGCTTGGAGCTTCTTAGGTTCCATTCGGAATCCCCGAGGGGAAATAATGTACCCTAAAAAGGATACCTCCGTGACGTGAAATTCACACTTCTCCGGTTTGGCATACAAGTGATTTTCACGTAATTTCTTAAGTACCTGACGCACCTGGGTAACATGTTGTTCTATAGAGTCAGAATAAATCAAAATGTCGTCTAAATAGACCACAACGAATCTTCCCAGAAACTCACGGAGCACATCATTAATGAGATCCTGAAAGACTGCCGGAGCGTTAGATAGGCCGAAAGGCATGACCAGATACTCATAGTGACCTGATTGAGTACTGAATGCCGTTTTCCACTCATCCCCCGATCTGATTCTAATGAGATTATATGCTCCTCTCAGGTCAATCTTGGAAAAAATAACAGCCGAACGTAGCTGATCAAAGAGGACAGAGATCAGAGGCAGAGGGTAAGTATTCTTTACTGAGATTTTATTCAGGGCTCGAAAGTCAATGCAGGGTCTGAGGGAACCATCCTTCTTCTCTACGAAGAAAAAACCTGCACTTAAAGGGGATTTAGATGGCCTGATAAACCCTTTCTCAAGACTTTCTTTCACATACTCATTCATGGCCACAGTTTCAGGACCAGACAATGCATATAACCTTCCTTTAGGCAACGTGGCACCAGGAATTAACTCTATGGTACAATCATAAGGCCTATGGGGAGGCAAAATATCCGCATTGCCCTTGGAAAACACATCCAAAAAATCTTGGTACTCTCCAGGAATATGTGCGGGCCTGGCAGCAGCTACTCGGATAGGAAGTGTAATACATTCTTTATCACAGATGGTACTCCATTGTAGAATCTCCCCAGACTGCCAATCTATGATGGGATTATGAAAGGCCAGCCACGGGTGACCCAGAACCACAGGAACTGCTGGACAATGGGTAAGAAAAAACTCAATCTTTTCAGAATGTAGAGCTCCCACCGAGAGCAAAACAGGAGGTGTACATAGAGAAATAACCCCATTGGATAAGGGACTCCCATCTAAACCATGCATGGTGATACACCTACTTAAGGTTAACTGAGGAATACCTAAGGCCTTGGCCCATGTTAAGTCCATAAAGTTTCCTGCAGCTCCACTGTCCACAAAAGCAGAGACCGAGGAACAGAGGCTGTCATAAGAAACTTTAGCAGGAACCAATAGTGAATTATTTGAGGAGATGAGCTGTAGACCAAAGTGAACCCCCTCACTATTCACTTGGTCAGGAAGTTTCCCGACTTGTTTGGGCAACTACGGGCAAAATGTCCCTTACCTCCGCAGTACAAACACAGACCAGAATTTTGCCTCCTGGTTCTTTCTTCCGGAGACAATTTGGAGAGACCAATCTGCATAGGCTCCTCCATGTCTATCGGAACGGAAGAAACACAGGGAAAAGAAATTACAGATGCCCCTTTCTCAGTCCTCCGCTCTCTGAGCCGACGATCTATTTTAATAGAGAGCTCCATGAGTTTATCAAGGTTCTCAGGAGCGGGATACTGAAGGAGGCTGTCTTTTATAGATTCAGATAAGCCGAGGCGAAACTGACTGCGCAGGGCAGGATCATTCCAGCCACAGTCGTTCGACCAACGGCGAAACTCCGTACAATAATTCTCTGCAGGATTCCTACCCTGTCTTAGAGCACGCAACTGACTTTCTGCGGATGCCTCTCTATCAGGGTCGTCATACAATAGCCCTAAAGATTTCAAAAAAGCGTCTACAGACGATAAGGCCGGATCGTCTGTCTTTAAACCAAAAGCCCAGGTCTGAGGATCCCCCTGAAGCAGAGAAATTATAATTCCAACCCGCTGAGCCTCCGTACCTGAGGAAACTGGTCTTAAACGAAAATACAGTTTACAAGACTCTTTAAAATTAAAAAACTGTTTTCTATCCCCAGAAAAACGGTCAGGCAGATGCATTTTTGGTTCAGGGATGACCCTCGGGGAAGTCCGTAACAGATCTTCCTGTGAGCTCACCCGGAGGGACAGATCCTGAACCATCTGGGTAAGTTCCTGAATCTGACTAACCAAAAACTGGCCAGGATTTGGCCCAACACCGGTGGGATTCATGAGGCCGACAAAATTCTCCCTACTGGATAAGTGAAAAAATTAACTCCTGTTGAAATTTTTTCTTTTGTCTGGCCGGTGATAATGTTACGATTCCTGTACTCCAGACTGGAGAAGATCTTATGGCAGAGATCTGAGTACAGGAATGAAATACAGGTTGTGGGAGCTGGAGAGCCTAGTAACCCCTGGCGCCCTAACTCCGTTGTCTCGCCCGTGTTATCAGAAATCCCCTGCGAGACTATGGTTGCTTGAGCCCATGGCAGCCGCGTTCGAAGGGCGGATTATGTCTGCCCAACCCCGATGCCCCCGCAGGTCTTAATGGGAGACAAGGGGAAGTCCGAGACAGGGAGATAACAAGGGGCCCTCTGACTAAGCAACCAAGCCAGGGGTTACAAGCTAACTTAACTAAATCAAAAGGTATGTGCGGACTAGCCGCCAGGGAAAAGGACAACCAAGGATCCACGGATCCGACACTCCTATCCGGCACCGCTGGACACCAGAGTGGATCTTGTGGAAGCGGAATCCTCCGCAAAGCACCAGAACTCAAAATAAACACAATAATAAATAGTAGCGGACAAGCCGCAACACACGGCTGCGCCGCGACTCACGAACACCACCAGATGTTAAAGGTGCTCGGTCAGACTCCAGGAACAGATGGTAACTTCCGAGTACTGGATCACTGAGAACAGGAACAAACGAACAGACCGGGACTGGGAACTCTCTCTGCAGCAGAATCAGGCAAACAGGAAGCTATCACCGGCGTCTGTGAGGAGTCCTGGGAGTGCTTTTAACAGAGAGTCTTCCAATCAGCTGTTTGGAGGCTGATTGGATTAAATGCCATGCAGCTGACAAGCTGCATGGCCAGGGAAACAGATGAGTGATAATTACAACATGCCGTGCAGCTGCATGCTACACAGCCAGGAAACCAGTGATGATATAAACTTAGACCCAGCAACGGAGAACACGATCCGACAGTGCCGTCCCCGTTGCTAGGCGCCGGCCGCACTGACGAGCGGACCCTCGGCGCCTAACACAGTGCCTTAATCCTCGCCAGTCCCGATGGGCTATGTTCTTCTCCCGTTTTAATTTCAAGCTCCATTTCCGCCCAGGTTCTCAGAATACCAAAGCAGATGCCTTGTCTCGATCCATGGAATCTGAGGACGAGATATCCGATCCAGTACCACGCTCCATCCTGGATCCTGTTGCTTTTGCTTCTTCACAAGTTTCTCCAGCTCCGCCTCCTGGTAAGACTTTCGTTGCTCCTGAACTCCGTTCTAAGTTGTTGTCTTGGGCTCATCAGTCTAAATTTACTGGGCATCCTGGTGTCCTAAAGACTTTTAAATTTCTCTCTGAAACATACTGGTGGCCGAAGATGAAAGTCGACATCAAAGACTTTGTGGCGTCTTGCCCTAAATGTGTGCAGCACAAAACTCCTCGTCAGTCTCCAGCAGGTCAGTTACAGCCATTATCCATTCCCAGCCGTCCTTGGTCACATCTGTCTATGGATTTCATCTCTGACCTTCCCTCCTCCCAAGGATTCAATATCATCTGGGTAGTGGTCGACAGATTTACCAAAATGGCTCATTTTGTTCCACTCCAAGGACTTCCTTCCGCTCCAAAACTGGCTCAAATCTTCCTACGGGAGATTTTCCGTTTACATGGACTACCCACTGAAATAATATCTGACCGTGGAGTTCAGTTTGTGGCAAGGTTTTGGAGAGCTCTCTGTTCTGCCATGCAGGTCCATCTCAAGTTCTCGTCAGCGTATCATCCTCAGACGAATGGGCAGACAGAGAGGGTAAACCAGGAGTTGGAAACTTTCCTGAGACTGTACATATCATCTTCCCAAGATGACTGGGTAGATTTGCTCCCGTGGGCTGAATTCGCTCACAATTTCCGCTACCACACAGCTACTGAAACTACTCCGTTCTTCGCTGTTTATGGGCAGCATCCACGAGTTCCTGATTTTCAAGACCTTCCTAGCATCGATGTTCCTGCTGCCACTACTGTCCTCAGTCAGTTCTCAACAATCTGGAGGAAGATTCATACTTCACTCAAAAAGGCTTCTGCCCGGTACAAATTCTTTGCCGACCGCAAGAGACGTGCAGTTCCCAGCTTGAAACCTGGGGATAAAGTCTGGCTGTCAACCCGGAATCTTCGTCTTAAAGTGCCTTCGATGAAGTTTGCACCACGCTTCATTGGTCCTTTCTCCATCGAAAGAGTTCTAAATCCTGTGGCTTACAAGCTCAAGTTACCCTCTTCATTGCGTATTCCTAATGCTTTCCATGTCTCTCTCCTCAGACCATTAGTCCTAAATCGCTTCCAAAGAGCTCTTCCAGCTGGCCCCAGCATTCCAACTCAGCGGGGCATAGAGTTCGAGATAGAGAAGATCCTGGACTCCCGTCACCGGTATGGTCGTCTGCAATATCTCATCGACTGGGCCGGCTATGGTCCTGAGGAGAGGAGTTGGGTGAACTCTGCTGATGTCCACGCTCCCAGGTTGGTCCGTGTTTTCCACAGGTCTCATCCTTCCAAGCCACGTGGGTGTTCGGTGCCCACCCATAAGGGAGGGGGTACTGTCAGGAATCGACTTACCGCTGTTGTGTCTGTCCGCCGGAGCGGACTCCGTCCGGGGTCACTGCATGTTGCTGTCGCCTGTCGCCCTGCTCGTGGGTGCCATCTCAGGCCTGGGAGCGCCCCTGGAGTCAACGGGCGTGTGGGCGCGCCGCGTCCCAGCCGGGCCGCGTCATGGGCGCCGCCATGACAGTTTTCCCCAGTGTAAGTGCGGCAGCCAATCCGGAGCTTGGCCGCACCTCCTCGTCTCACTCCAGCCAATACCTGCCGGTCAGGGGGTATATCAGGAGCTGCAGGGTGAGTCAGAGGTTGTCCTGAACTTTGTGTCACTCCTGCGACCCGTGTGTCTGGACCTGTTCTCTTGTTCCTCCGTGTTCCAGGATATTCTCCTGATCCTCCGTGCTCCTGGATATTCTTCAGTACCTGTCACTTCCGTGGAACTACAAGTACCAGCACCAGCAATACCTTTCTGGCTTCACACCTTCTACACCTGCAGTGTGCTCCAGCCTACAGCAGTAGAGACTCTCTCTCCAGGTGTATTCCGTCATCTCACCTGTGATTCAGCCTGCATGCTGATTGTGCACTTCCAACAGCACAGTGAACATTACCATCCAGTCTCCTGCATTGCTACCAGGTTTGCTACCATTATTCCACCTCTGCTGGCTCCACGTTTTAATTACTCTGGTTCCATTTCTGCATTACAAACTCTGCCATAGACTTTCAGTTTCAAACCATATTATATCATTGCCATTACCATTTCCGTTACCATTGTCATTTCCATTGCATTCGTTTGTTTTACTTTCTGCTGCATTATTATCTGGACTTTCTGTTATTAATAAATCTACATTGTGCACATGCGCAGAAACCCAATACTGCCTCCTCACTTCATTCCACCTACCTCCACTGACCCACTAGCGCCCCCTCCGGGGACACAAACTAAACCGACTCTGACAATCTGGGGTGGATGAGCAGCAGCATGCACACAGATGGTAGAGGGGATAGAACAGAAAACATTTAAAAGAGTGGGGGGGGGGGGGGGGTGAGAGCAGCAGCAGGAATCCACACAGACTATGGAGATGGGGAGAAGAAAGCAGCCATGCAACAGACTGGGGTTGGGGGAGAGCAGCAGTATGCTTTTCACCTGAAGGCCGGTTAGGGGAAAGGGGCAGTAGGCAGAACTTTTGCCTAGGGTGCCGAGAAACCTTGCACCGGCCCTGTGTACCAGGGCCCCTTTATCCAGCACAATGCCCCTTCTACAGTTTAGTGTTCTCCCTCCCGCCGCATCTGTGCAGTAAAGGCGTGATTACCAGAAATTGCTGCTTCAGGTCCTACATGCTGAGCGGAATATAGAACACCCCCTACCGCCCGCTGGACATCAAAGCTGCCACTGATAGCACCCACCCCTACCGCTGGAGGATGGGTAGGAGCCCCAGTGCATTGCTTTGCCCAGGGGCCTACACTGCTGTTAAGACAGCCCTGTTGCAGTGGGAGGGTAGCGGATCACATACTGGGTGCCTTGCCCTGCGATGGGTGGCCCCATCATGCGATTGCAAGGATTGCAGATTTGGTAAAAGCAGAATCTGCAATCCTTACTGAATAAGGTCCAAGGTCCTTAGCCCAATTACCCTTTGTGGACTCATCCTTCTCAGTCAAATTGCAGTGGAAAATAGATGTTTAACCACTTAACTGACCATTTTTCGCTACAGGACAGTTCATATTTTTTTTTTCTTTTTTTATTTAATATAGTTAGGTTTTTTTAAAAAAAAATTACATTATGCACATGTGCAGGACGGATCTCCTCTTCAAAAACTGGGGGACACATTGGGGTGGCGCGATCGCATGTGATCTGACCATGCCAGTTAAGTGGTTAAAACAATACCCCTAAAGAAAGTTGGTCTCTTTCATGCAGTGCAACTATACATTGTCATATTGAAACAAACATTTATTCAGGTTATTAAACCAAAAAAGCAAGCAACTGGGCAAAACCATGCTGCACTGCAGGTGGGGCAGATGTAACATGTGCAGAGAGATTTAAATTTGGTTGGGTTATATTGTTTCTGTGCAGGGTAAATACTGGCTGCTTAATTTTTACACTGCAATTTAGATTTCAATTTGAACTCACCCCACCCAAATCTAAAGCTCTCTGCACATGTTACATTTGCCCCACCTGCAACATGGTTTTGCTCAGTTGCTTACTTTTTTGGTTCGCTAACAAACCTGAATAAGGCCTGGACTCTTATCGCTCACCACAGAGCCGGCAAACTGGCGGGTGGGATGCCGCTGTCGGGATCTTGACAGCCGGCATCCCGCCTGCTGGTAAATAGTATGTATTTTGCATAATGCTCTTCATAATAAAGTTTATATAGCTTACCATTGTTCTGATAGCTTTGAATGATGTAGCATAGTGAAAGTGCACATTTGTATGGTAAAAAAAAATGGTGCAACATGTTAGAAAGAGGATGTGCGCAAAAAATTAGTGCAAATGTAAAAAAAACAAAAATGCCTAATTTTTCCTCTTTGAAAGGTGTATTCCCTTTGTAAGACAACACACTGTGTAAGTTCTGCAGAATCATGCACCTACAATATATATATTTGTGTCATTGAAAAACTTTTTTTACCTGAACAACAGCACCTTTGTTTTACTGCCTCTGGTTCTGACATGTCTGATTAGCCTGAATGGACAACGTATACTTAATTTCTTTTACCTACTATAGCT
This sequence comes from Pseudophryne corroboree, assembly GCF_028390025.1. Lineage (NCBI taxonomy): Eukaryota > Metazoa > Chordata > Amphibia > Anura > Myobatrachidae > Pseudophryne > Pseudophryne corroboree. The sequence goes on from NC_086444.1 coordinate 674,282,285, forward strand.
TTAAATATAGGACCATCTGGCTCTTTGGTCAAGTTTTTATTAGAAAAGAATCTCCCATGTGAGTTTTTAAAATTGCATCTGTTATTTATCAGGTACTTTACCCTACATTTCCTGTAAGTGGTTTGTTTGGGTAATAAGCAGTTACTCACATCATTAAATGAACAAAGTCATTCAGATCACCTGCAGTTATATTGCAAAGACAGTTCCTGAAGGGAATTTAAAAGGTGGCGATTCTGAAGAAACATATAATAGGCACAAGGGAGCATGATATTCAAATATTTTGAAACTTGTTACATACCTAAAGCAAAACATAAACACATAGTAAGAGACAGAAAATAAAATGGGTTTCAATACTCAGTGGAGTAAAGAAATAATGAAACACAGTTTTCCCTTAGCAAAACTTACAATTGTGAGGTTAAATGGTTATAGGTGAAGATAAGTGTGAGATACAGTACAGAAAAAGAAACAGAAATTGAAAAAAATTGAGATAGATAAGATATTGATAGTATTGTATATAGGTCAATAATTTACTATAAATCAGTTTAGATTTCTTGTATTGAAAGGTTTCTATAGTTTTCTCCCAGGTCCCAGCTTGTATTAAGATACATTTGTTCTGAAATCTTATATTTTTATCAATTTGAACTTCGCAAATAAATTAAATGTTCTTGAAATACTAATAATTGTAGAAAAATTATTAAACATTTTATTCTTCTGAATGCATCATTACTCATCCAATATAAGCACATACACTATGTAGACAAAAGTAATTGGACACTGACAGCAAATAGATCAATGAGATTTTATTGACGTCAGTACTTTTTAGGTCCACCATGTGCAGTGATTACTGCAGATACCCTTCTTGGCAAAATGATCACAAGTTCCTGGAATAGCATCCAGTATGTTTTGCCATTTCGCCTTAAGTACAGACTGCAACACTGAAGAAGGTCGAGTTGGTCTAGAATTCACCCATCGCTCCAATTCGTCCCAGAGGTTCTCAGTGGAGTTAAGATCTGGACTCTGAGCTGGCCAGAACATACAGGTTACCAAATTTTCTGTATACCAGTCTAGCATCGCCCTGGAAACATGACATTGCGCAGTCTACAATGATCCCCTTTTCAAACTTGATAAGATCCGTAAGCCATTTTGTTAGTAAATTATCTAATCAGTGCTCCTCTACCCATTTTATTCCTTCACGAACACGTCTGCTGCAGGAGCACACAATTTTGCTTGCGCAGATGGGATGTCAAATCTCTTTTGTCTGTTGTTATTGGTTTGTTAATGTCTATTGTTATTAGAGATGAGCGCCTGAAATTTTTCGGGTTTTGTGTTTTGGTTTTGGGTTCGGTTCCGCGGCCGTGCTTTGGGTTCGAACGCGTTTTGGCAAAACCTCACCGAATTTTTTTTGTCGGATTCGGGTGTGTTTTGGATTCGGGTGTTTTTTTCAAAAAACACTAAAAAACAGCTTAAATCATAGAATTTGGGGGTCATTTTGATCCCAAAGTATTATTAACCTCAAAAACCATAATTTACACTCATTTTCAGTCTATTCTGAATACCTCACACCTCACAATATTATTTTTAGTCCTAAAATTTGCACCGAGGTCGCTGTGTGAGTAAGATAAGCGACCCTAGTGGCCGACACAAACACCGGGCCCATCTAGGAGTGGCACTGCAGTGTCACGCAGGATGTCCCTTCCAAAAAACCCTCCCCAAACAGCACATGACGCAAAGAAAAAAAGAGGCGCAATGAGGTAGCTGTGTGAGTAAGATTAGCGACCCTAGTGGCCGACACAAACACCGGGCCCATCTAGGAGTGGCACTGCAGTGTCACGCAGGATGGCCCTTCCAAAAAACCCTCCCCAAACAGCACATGACGCAAAGAAAAAAAGAGGCGCAATGAGGTAGCTGTGTGAGTAAGATTAGCGACCCTAGTGGCCGACACAAACACCGGGCCCATCTAGGAGTGGCACTGCAGTGTCACGCAGGATGTCCCTTCCAAAAAACCCTCCCCAAACAGCACATGACGCAAAGAAAAAAAGAGGCGCAATGAGGTAGCTGTGTGAGTAAGATTAGCGACCCTAGTGGCCGACACAAACACCGGGCCCATCTAGGAGTGGCACTGCAGTGTCACGCAGGATGTCCCTTCCAAAAAACCCTCCCCAAACAGCACATGACGCAAAGAAAAAAAGAGGCGCAATGAGGTAGCTGACTGTGTGAGTAAGATTAGCGACCCTAGTGGCCGACACAAACACCGGGCCCATTTAGGAGTGGCACTGCAGTGTCACGCAGGATGTCCCTTCCAAAAAACCCTCCCCAATCAGCACATGATGCAAAGAAAAAGAAAAGAAAAAAGAGGTGCAAGATGGAATTGTCCTTGGGCCCTCCCACCCACCCTTATGTTGTATAAACAAAACAGGACATGCACACTTTAACCAACCCATCATTTCAGTGACAGGGTCTGCCACACGACTGTGACTGATATGACGGGTTGGTTTGGACCCCCCCCAAAAAAGAAGCAATTAATCTCTCCTTGCACAAACTGGCTCTACAGAGGCAAGATGTCCACCTCATCTTCACCCTCCGATATATCACCGTGTACATCCCCCTCCTCACAGATTATCAATTCGTCCCCACTGGAATCCACCATCTCAGCTCCCTGTGTACTTTGTGGAGGCAATTGCTGCTGGTCAATGTCTCCGCGGAGGAATTGATTATAATTCATTTTAATGAACATCATCTTCTCCACATTTTCTGGATGTAACCTCGTACGCCGAATGCTGACAAGGTGAGCGGCGGCACTAAACACTCTTTCGGAGTACACACTTGTGGGAGGGCAACTTAGGTAGAATAAAGCCAGTTTGTGCAAGGGCCTCCAAATTGCCTCTTTTTCCTGCCAGTATAAGTACGGACTGTGTGACGTGCCTACTTGGATGCGGTCACTCATATAATCCTCCACCATTCTATCAATGTTGAGAGAATCATATGCAGTGACAGTAGACGACATGTCCGTAATCGTTGTCAGGTCCTTCAGTCCGGACCAGATGTCAGCATCAGCAGTCGCTCCAGACTGCCCTGCATCACCGCCAGCGGGTGGGCTCGGAATTCTGAGCCTTTTCCTCGCACCCCCAGTTGCGGGAGAATGTGAAGGAGGAGATGTTGACAGGTCGCGTTCCGCTTGACTTGACAATTTTGTCACCAGCAGGTCTTTCAACCCCAGCAGACTTGTGTCTGCCGGAAAGAGAGATCCAAGGTAGGCTTTAAATCTAGGATCGAGCACGGTGGCCAAAATGTAGTGCTCTGATTTCAACAGATTGACCACCCGTGAATCCTTGTTAAGCGAATTAAGGGCTCCATCCACAAGTCCCACATGCCTAGCGGAATCGCTCCGTGTTAGCTCCTCCTTCAATGTCTCCAGCTTCTTCTGCAAAAGCCTGATGAGGGGAATGACCTGACTCAGGCTGGCAGTGTCTGAACTGACTTCACGTGTGGCAAGTTCAAAGGGCATCAGAACCTTGCACAACGTTGAAATCATTCTCCACTGCGCTTGAGACAGGTGCATTCCACCTACTATATCGTGCTCAATTGTATAGGCTTGAATGGCCTTTTGCTGCTCCTCCAACCTCTGAAGCATATAGAGGGTTGAATTCCACCTCGTTACCACTTCTTGCTTCAGATGATGGCAGGGCAGGTTCAGTAGTTTTTGGTGGTGCTCCAGTCTTCTGTACGTGGTGCCTGTACGCCGAAAGTGTCCCGCAATTCTTCTGGCCACCGACAGCATCTCTTGCACGCCCCTGTCGTTTTTTAAAAAATTCTGCACCACCAAATTCAAGGTATGTGCAAAACATGGGACGTGCTGGAATTTGCCCATATTTAATGCACACACAATATTGCTGGCGTTGTCCGATGCCACAAATCCACAGGAGAGTCCAATTGGGGTAAGCCATTCCGCGATGATCTTCCTCAGTTGCCGTAAGAGGTTTTCAGCTGTGTGCGTATTCTGGAAAGCGGTGATACAAAGCGTAGCCTGCCTAGGAAAGAGTTGGCGTTTGCGAGATGCTGCTACTGGTGCCGCCGCTGCTGTTCTTGCGGCGGGAGTCCATACATCTACCCAGTGGGCTGTCACAGTCATATAGTCCTGACCCTGCCCTGCTCCACTTGTCCACATGTCCGTGGTTAAGTGGACATTGGGTACAACTGCATTTTTTAGGACACTGGTGATGTTAGGCGCCGGGGTCCGCTCGGCCGTGCGGCCCGGCGCCTAGCAACCAGGGACGCCGTGCGCGTTCAGCCGCCGGCTCCCTGGCAACGCTAAGACGCCGGGCGCACGGAGCCGCTCTGACCTTAGCAACGGGGACGCCACGTTCAGCCGCGTTCCCCGTTGCTGGGTCTATTCTCATTACCCTGATTATGTGCTGGCCGTGCAGCATGCAAGCTGCACGGCATTTCTATTTGATTGTCCTGTCTGGATCCTGATTGGAGGGTGCCTGAATAAAGGCACCCTCAGGACTTCTTACAGACGCCGGTGATAGCTTCCTGTTTGCCTGTGTCTGCTGCAGAGAGTTCCCAGTCCCCGTCTTTTCGGTTGTTCCTGTCCTCAGAGATCCTGTACTCGGAAGTTACCATCTGTTCCTGGAGTCTGACCGAGCACCTTTAACATCTGGTGGTGTTCGTGAGTCGCGGCGCAGCCGTGTGTTGCGGCTTGTCCGCTTCTGTTTATTATTTTGTTTAATTGTGTTCTGGAGCTTTGCGGAGGATTCCGCTTCCACAGATCCACTCTGGTGTCCGGCGGTGCCGGATAGGAGTGTCGGATCAGTGGATCCTTGGTTGTCCTTTTTCCTGGCGGCTAGTCCGCACATACCTTTTGATTTAGTTAGTTAGCTTGTAACCCCTGGCCTGGTTGCTTAGTCAGAGGGCCCCTTGTTATCACCCTGTCTCGGACTTCCCCTTGTCTCCCATTAAGACCTGCGGGGGCATCGGGGTTGGGCAGACATAATCCGCCCTTCGAACGCGGCTGCCATGGGCTCAAGCAACCATAGTCTCGCAGGGGATTTCTGATAACACGGGCGAGACAACGGAGTTAGGGCGCCAGGGGTTACTAGGCTATCCAGCTCCCACAACCAGCTTATTTTCCTGTACTCAGATCCCTGCCATAAGATCTCCTCCGGTCTGGAGTACAGGAATCATAACATTATCACCGGCCTACAAAAGAAAAGATTTAACTTACAGTAAATTTTTTCACTTTTTAGTTGGGAGATTTTTGTCGGCCTTATGAATCCCACCGGTGTTGGGCCAAACCCTGGCCAGCTTCTTGTTAGTCAGATTCAGGAACTTACTCAGATGGTTCAGGATCTGTCCCTCCGGGTGAGGTCACAGGAAGATCTGTTACGGACTTCCCCGAGGGTCATCCCTGAACCAAAAATGCATCTGCCTGACCGTTTTTCTGGGGATAGAAAACAGTTTTTTAATTTTAAAGAATCTTGCAAACTGTATTTTCGTTTAAGACCAGTTACCTCAGGTACAGAGGCTCAGCGGGTTGGGATTATTATTTCTCTACTTCAGGGGGATCCTCAGACCTGGGCTTTTGGTTTAAAGACAGACGATCCGGCCTTATCGTCTGTAGACGCCTTTTTAAAATCTTTAGGGCTATTGTATGACGACCCTGATAGAGAGGCGTCCGCAGAAAGTCAGTTGCGTGCTCTTAGACAGGGTAGGAATCCCGCAGAGAATTATTGTACGGAGTTTCGCCGTTGGTCGAACGACTGTGGCTGGAATGACCCAGCCCTGCGCAGTCAGTTTCGCCTCGGCTTATCGGAATCTATATAAGACAGTCTCCTCCAGTATCCCGCTCCTGAGACCCTCGATAACCTCATGGAGCTATCTATTAAAATAGATCGTCGTCTCAGAGAGCGGAGGGCTGAAAAAGGGGCATCTGTCGGGTCCTCTCCCTGGGTTCCTTCCATTCCTGTAGACATAGAGGAGCCTATGCAGATTGGTCTCTCCAAATTGTCTCCGGAAGAAAGAACCAGGAGGCAAAATTATGGTCTGTGTTTATACTGCGGAGGTAAGGGACATTTTGCCCGTAGTTGTCCAAACAAGTTGGGAAACTTCCTGACCAAGTGAATTGTGAGGGGGTTCACTTTGGTCTGCAGCTCATCTCCTCAAATAATTCACTGTTGGTTCCTGCTAAAGTTTCCTATGGCAGCCTCTGTTCCTCGGTCTCTGCTTTTGTGGACAGTGGAGCTGCAGGAAACTTTATGGATTTAACATGGGCCAAGGCCTTAGGTATTCCTCAGCTAACCTTAGGTAGGTGTATCACCATGCATGGTTTAGATGGGAGTCCTTTATCCAATGGGGTTATTTCTCTATGTACACCTCCTGTTTTGCTCTCGGTGGGAGCTCTGCATTCTGAAAAAATTGAGTTTTTCCTTACCCATTGTCCAGCAGTTCCTGTGGTTCTGGGTCATCCTTGGCTGGCCTTTCATAATCCCGTCATTGATTGGCAGTCTGGGGAGATCCTACAATGGGGTACCATCTGTGATAAAGAATGTATTACGCTTCCTATCCGAGTAGCTGCCGCCAGTTCCGCACATATTCCTGGGGAATACCAGGATTTTGTTGATGTGTTTTCCAAGGGCAATGCGGATATTTTGCCTCCCCATAGGCCTTATGATTGTGCCATTGAGTTAATTCCTGGTGCCACGTTGCCTAAAGGAAGGTTATATGCATTGTCTGGTCCTGAAACTGTGGCCATGAATGAGTATGTGAAAGAAAGCCTTGGGAAAGGGTTTATCAGGCCATCTAAATCCCCTTTAAGTGCAGGTTTCTTCTTCGTAGAGAAGAAGGATGGTTCACTCAGACCCTGCATTGACTTTAGAGCTTTGAATAAAATCTCAGTAAAGAATACTTACCCTCTGCCGCTGATCTCTGTCCTCTTTGATCAGCTACGTTCGGCTGTTATTTTTTCTAAGATTGATCTTAGAGGAGCATATAACCTCATCAGAATCAGGTCAGGGGATGAGTGGAAAACGGCATTTAGTACTCAGTCGGGCCACTATGAGTATCTGGTCATGCCATTCGGCCTATCTAACGCTCCGGCAGTTTTCCAGGATCTCATTAATGATGTGCTCCGTGAGTTTCTGGGAAGATTCGTCGTGGTCTATTTAGACGATATTTTGATATATTCTGACTCCGTGGAACAACATGTTACCCAGGTGCGTCAGGTGCTAAAGAGATTACGTGAAAATCACTTATATGCCAAGCTGGAGAAGTGTGAATTTCATGTCACGGAAGTATCCTTTTTAGGGTACATTATTTCCCCTCGGGGATTCCGAATGGAACCAAAAAAGCTCCAAGCCATCCTTAGTTGGGCGCAACCCACCAATTTAAAAGCAATTCAGCGCTTTTTAGGGTTTGCAAACTACTATAGAAGATTTATTCACTCTTTCTCTGACCTAGTTGCTCCCATTGTGGCACTTACTAAGAAGGGAGCAGATCCTACCAATTGGTCATGTGAAGCGGAGTTATCTTTTCAGGCCTTAAAACAAGCCTTTGTCTCAGCCCCTGTCCTTAGACATCCCAACCCAGAATTACCTTTCATTATTGAGGTGGATGCCTCGGAGGTTGGAGTAGGGGCTATCCTTTCTCAGAAGGATCCAGATTCCCTTGAGTTACATCCTTGTGCCTTTATGTCCAGGAAATTCTCATCTGCAGAATCCAACTACGATGTTGGTAACCGGGAATTGCTGGCTATTAAATGGGCTTTCGAGGAGTGGAGACATTGGCTTGAAGGAGCTACCCACACCATTTCAGTTTTGACTGATCACAAAAATCTTCAATACATTGAATCGGCTAAACGACTGAATGCCCGACAGGCTCGTTGGGCTTTATTTTTTACTCGTTTCAAATTCATTATCACCTTCAGACCAGGTTCCAAGAATACCAAGGCAGATGCCCTGTCACGCAGTTTCCTTCCGGTTCAAGACAACAGTCCTGTTACTCCCATACTTCCGCCTTCAGTCATTCAGGCAGGTCTCACACAGGATGTATTTTCCCAATTAAAGCTGCTTCAACATCAAGCTCCGGGAAATACTCCTGCTAGTCGTCTTTTTGTTCCTGAGTTTTTGAGAGCAACTGTTTTGGCGGAATTTCATGATAGCAAAGTTGCAGGGCATCTGGGAATCGCTAAGACTTTGGAATTAGTATCCCGCTCAGTATGGTGGCCTGGTCTTTCCAAAGACATTAAAGAGTTTGTTTTTTCGTGTCAGGTCTGTGCACAGCATAAAGTTCCCCGTTCTTTGCCTATTGGTCAACTTATGCCCTTGAAAGTTCCTCTTAGGCCATGGTCGCATATCTCCATGGATTTTGTGGTGGATCTCCCTCTGTCAGCCGGATGCCGAGTCATATGGGTGGTAGTGGACCGTTTTAGCAAGATGGCCCATTTTATTGCTCTTCCCCGATTGCCATCTGCCCAGGGATTGGCAGTCTTGTTCCTCCGTCATGTTTTCAGACTCCATGGGTTTCCCACTGATATTGTTTCTGACAGGGGTCCACAATTCATTGCGCAATTTTGGAAGTCTTTTTGTGCTTCATTAAAGATGAAATTATCATTAACCTCCGGCTATCATCCACAATCCAATGGACAGACTGAGCGAGTTAACCAATCTCTAAAACAATATTTGCGTTTGTACTCGGCCAAACTCCAAAATGACTGGTCTGAGTTTCTTCCATTGGCGGAGTTTGCTTATAATAATGCCTGTCATTCCTCCACCAATGTGTCTCCATTTTTTGCAGTTTTTGGTTTCCACCCCAGAGCTAATTCATTTTTTCAACATTCCTCTGTCTCCTCTCTGGCCCTGACCTCTCATCTTAAACTTATTTGGAAAAAAGTGCACCTGGCTCTCAGAAAAGCAGCTTTCCGGGAAAAAAAATTTTCTGACAGGCTCCGGCGGCCGTGCACTTTTATAGTAGGAGACAGGGTGTGGTTGTCGACTCGCAACATCAAACTTCGACAAACCTCAGCCAGATTGGGTCCTAGATATATTGGACCATTTCTCATTATCAAAAAAGTCAATCCAGTTGCTTTCCGGTTACGTTTACCAAAAACTTTACGGATCGGAAATACCTTCCATTGCTCATTGCTTAAACCATATGTTTCGTCCAGCAGATTTCCTCGTAAAAAATCTCAGGGGAGATCACCAGTTAATGTACAGGGTCAGCAAGAGTTCTTGGTTGAGAAGGTTCTCGATTCCAAGTTGTCCCGGGGTCGGCTTTATTTTTTGGTGCATTGGAGAGGTTATGGGCCAGAGGAAAGGTCGTGGGTCCAGGATGAAGACCTTCATGCCCCAAAGCTCAAAAGGGCATTTTTTCGTGAATTTCCTCGGAAACCTGGCTTTAGGGGTTCCTTGACCCCTCCTCAAGGGGGGGGTACTGTTAGGCGCCGGGGTCCGCTCGGCCGTGCGGCCCGGCGCCTAGCAACCAGGGACGCCGTGCGCGTTCAGCCGCCGGCTCCCTGGCAACGCTAAGACGCCGGGCGCACGGAGCCGCTCTGACCTTAGCAACGGGGACGCCACGTTCAGCCGCGTTCCCCGTTGCTGGGTCTATTCTCATTACCCTGATTATGTGCTGGCCGTGCAGCATGCAAGCTGCACGGCATTTCTATTTGATTGTCCTGTCTGGATCCTGATTGGAGGGTGCCTGAATAAAGGCACCCTCAGGACTTCTTACAGACGCCGGTGATAGCTTCCTGTTTGCCTGTGTCTGCTGCAGAGAGTTCCCAGTCCCGGTCTTTTCGGTTGTTCCTGTCCTCAGAGATCCTGTACTCGGAAGTTACCATCTGTTCCTGGAGTCTGACCGAGCACCTTTAACATCTGGTGGTGTTCGTGAGTCGCGGCTCAGCCGTGTGTTGCGGCTTGTCCGCTTCTGTTTATTATTTTGTTTAATTGTGTTCTGGAGCTTTGCGGAGGATTCCGCTTCCACAGATCCACTCTGGTGTCCGGCGGTGCCGGATAGGAGTGTCGGATCAGTGGATCCTTGGTTGTCCTTTTTCCTGGCGGCTAGTCCGCACATACCTTTTGATTTAGTTAGTTAGCTTGTAACCCCTGGCCTGGTTGCTTAGTCAGAGGGCCCCTTGTTATCACCCTGTCTCGGACTTCCCCTTGTCTCCCATTAAGACCTGCGGGGGCATCGGGGTTGGGCAGACATAATCCGCCCTTCGAACGCGGCTGCCATGGGCTCAAGCAACCATAGTCTCGCAGGGGATTTCTGATAACACGGGCGAGACAACGGAGTTAGGGCGCCAGGGGTTACTAGGCTATCCAGCTCCCACAACCAGCATATTTTCCTGTACTCAGATCCCTGCCATAAGATCTCCTCCGGTCTGGAGTACAGGAATCATAACAGGTGAGTCTTTTTCTGACGTCCGTGTACATTCTCGGTATCGCCTGCCTAGAGAAGTGGAACCTAGATGGTATTTGGTAACGGGGGCACACTGCCTCAATAAATTGTCTAGTTCCCTGTGAACTAACGGCGGATACCGGACGCACGTCTAACACCAACATAGTTGTCAAGGCCTCAGTTATCCGCTTTGCAGCAGGATGACTGCTGTGATATTTCATCTTCCTCGCAAAGGACTGTTGAACAGTCAATTGCTTACTGGAAGTAGTACAAGTGGGCTTACGACTTCCCCTCTGGGATGACCATCGACTCCCAGCAGCAACAACAGCAGCGCCAGCAGCAGTAGGCGTTACACGCAAGGATGCATCGGAGGAATCCCAGGCAGGAGAGGACTCGTCAGAATTGCCAGTGACATTGCCTGCAGGACTATTGGCATTCCTGGGGAAGGAGGAAATTGACACTGAGGGAGTTGGTGGGGTGGTTTGCGTGAGCTTGGTTACAAGAGGAAGGGATTTACTGGTCAGTGGACTGCTTCCGCTGTCACCCAAAGTTTTTGAACTTGTCACTGACTTATTATGAATGCGCTGCAGGTGACGTATAAGGGAGGATGTTCCGAGGTGGTTAACGTCCTTACCCCTACTTATTACAGCTTGACAAAGGGAACACACGGCTTGACACCTGTTGTCCGCATTTCTGGTGAAATACTTCCACACCGAAGAGCTGATTTTTTTGGTATTTTCACCAGGCATGTCAACGGCCATATTCCTACCACGGACAACAGGTGTCTCCCCGGGTGCCTGACTTAAACAAACCACCTCACCATCAGAATCCTCCTGGTCAATTTCCTCCCCAGCGCCAGCAACACCCATATCCTCCTCATCCTGGTGTACTTCAACACTGACATCTTCAATCTGACTATCAGGAACTGGACTGCGGGTGCTCCTTCCATCACTTGCAGGGGGCGTGCAAATGGTGGAAGGCGCATGCTCTTCACGTCCAGTGTTGGGAAGGTCAGGCATCGCAACCGACACAATTGGAGTCGGACTCTCCTTGTGGATTTGGGATTTCGAAGAACGCACAGTTCTTTGCGGTGCTACTGCTTTTGCCAGCTTTAGTCTTTTCATTTTTCTAGCGAGAGGCTGAGTGCTTCCATCCTCATGTGAAGCTGAACCACTAGCCATGAACATAGGCCAGGGCCTCAGCCGTTCCTTGCCACTCCGTGTGGTAAATGGCATATTGGCAAGTTTACGCTTCTCCTCCGACAATTTTATTTTAGGTTTTGGAGTCCTTTTTTTACTGATATTTGGTGTTTTGGATTTGACATGCTCTGTACTATGACATTGGGCATCGGCCTTGGCAGACGACGTTGCTGGCATTTCATCGTCTCGGCCATGACTAGTGGCAGCAGCTTCAGCACGAGGTGGAAGTGGATCTTGATCTTTCCCTAATTTTGG